>NW_015215842.1:0-2837 GCF_001447785.1 Gekko japonicus | reverse complement strand
TTCCCTGCAGTTCCCAAGTATGCTTTTTTGGGGCCAGTGTTTAAATCCGCGCTGACTATCCTAACGAACCCTGGAATTACAATTTATCTCCAAGTGACAGAGATTTCCCTGGAGAAAATGGCCACTTTGGAAAGTGAGCTCTATGGCTTTATACCACATTGAAGTCTCTACCCTCCCCAACCCCAACCCTCCTCAGCCTCCACCCCCAAAATCTCCAGGTATTTCCCAACCCAGAGCTGGCAACCCTACCACCATGGCAGCCATTTTGTTGTGATGCCCACAATCTATCCTCAAAATTCCAGAAGTGATCACAGACTTAGCAAAGTTGGAGCACCACGGTCTAAAAATACCCATTGCCCATCAACCCCTGTTGGGTTTTAGGTATTCTTAAGTTTAAAGTTAATCAGCAGAGTCAGCAGAGTATTAAAGAGTCAGAGTCCATGGTGTGTTTTAAAATATAAAAAGTTTACTACAACCTAGCATGGGAAAAGGTATACGGGATGAAAAATAACAAAGAGCTATATTTCTACATCCTCACAGCTAGACAGAACATGGTAGAAGAGTAATGGAGACTGTTGGAGACTTAACTTCTCCTTGCTCAGGACAAAGAGTCATAAAATGCTAAATACTAGCCTCCAGTCAGAATAACAAACTAGATCTGAAGTTAGTGGGCTTTCTGACTCTCTAAACACATTGGTTACAAACAAACATGTGATTCAGTAAACAGTATTAACCCAGTAAATACTGAAATAGAAGTGTTTTAACTTGTAACATCCAACACTTTCCAATGGGTTTGTACAGAACTGAGTGGAAGCTCCACACACACACACACACACACACACACACACACACACACCCTCTGTGGTCAAGCAGAATGCTTGTGTACATCTGTGTAGGTTGGCTTTTTACACGGGAGGCTCTGGTTCAAATCCACATGCCCAGCCTTGACACTTGCTGGGAGGGTACTGGGCAAGCTGGCATCTCCCAGCCTGCAAGGATGAATGGGGCTGAGAGCAGTGAGAAAGTGGGGCTTCCCAACCTGTGTGTCCTCAGAGGGGGGGGGCCTGGCTCAGTGGCAGAGCACCTACTTGGCATGCAGAAGGTCCCAGGTTCAATGTTGGTGGCCTCTTCCCAAAGCCCTGCTGTTTTAAACAATATTATTACGCAGGGTTCTTTTTGTAGAAAAAGAGGTGCAGGCGTGTTAGCCGAATTGCTTTATCTACAGCAACTGGCAAAATTTAGATGGGTTCTTGCCAATGTCTACCAAGGTCCCGTTCCCACACAGGGTTTCCAGTAAAAGGAGTCGAGGCTGGCGTTTCCAAAATAATCTGTCTCTGTATTTTTACTTAAGAGTATAAATCACATACAAACAATACTGATACACGCACACATTCAAGCAAGGTCCTTAGGAATACAGAATTAACAATAGTCACTTTTGCATTAGCAGGTGGGGGTGATGAAGGGTGATACTTGTCTGCCCTGAAGCTTGTCCGTCCCAATGAAGAATGGATGGGAAGAGATAGGAATAAAAAGGGGTCCACACCACTGGAACCAGCCAGAAAGCGTGGATTTCTCTTGACTGCCACTCAAGAGATCGAAGCAGAGGCAAGGGTTTTGGGATAGGAAGCTGGACAAGAGGGGGGTAAAAACCAGATAGGGGTTGTTGCGGGGGATGCTAGCTAGGAAGGGCCAGGCGAATGGTCCCAACCTTTTATAGGTGGTTCTTTAGGGTGGGTGGCATCTGTACCAACCTCTTGACCCACCTACCCGTTAGTCCGTCCCAAAACTAACCCTATTGGTTGCGTGTGGTGAGGGGTGTCTCCCTAGAGGGATGGACAATACTGAAACTTAAAACCTAACTCAAAGGATGGCATCTGGGCAAGTGTGAAACCCTGGCGTCAAGGAACCTCTTGAAGCGCAGATGAAGCTGGCCACTCCTCTGGTCATAAAAAGTCCCTCTGGCAGGAAATGCCCATGCAGAAATAAAGCAGAGATGTGGGATGCGTGACTGCAGACAATTCAACAATGGGGTCTGCCTCTTCTCAAGTTGCTGTTTTGCTGACAACAATGGAGATGTGTGCTTTCTTCATTAGGCTGATGCTGTGTAGCTGAAACCTATTCACGTATAAGGCTTATGCAGACACCTTCTATGTGTAGGATCACATGCAGACTCTTGCCTGACAGCCAATAACAGGCCATGAGCCTTATTTGTGGTGGGTGGGGGTGGGGGGAGCTGTGTCCCCAAAATAAGATTTACTCAGGGGTCATTTCATAGAAAAAGAGATACATGAGCTCATTAGCATAACTCATTTGCATATGATACACCCCCTGACATCACCGGAAGTGTGTCAGAAGGCAACACCCACCACTCAGGCTCCACTGGACTGTTTTGGATTGCTAGCTATTGGAGGGGGGGGACACATATAGATCTGTCCTTGCAGAGGAGGGAGAGCTTGTACCTGAATAAAACTGAGTCTTAAAGGTGCCACTGGACTGTTTTGGACTGGAGGAGCTCTGCAACTTACCTGGCTGCTTCTTGCTCTGACTGAGGGCTGCTAGGAGCAGGGGGTGGGGCTTGTTGCATGTGCCCACCCCCTGGGCTCTTTACTGCCGGAGCTCCACTCCTGTGCACTCCCGCAGGAAATGACCCGATTATTAGGCACTAGAGCTTTCTGGGGTACCAATATCCACTTGATATGAGGCACAGGGTTTGTTGTTGTTATTTATTGTGCCATCTACTGTTTTATGATTGTAAACCTGCCAGAGTCCACTTGTGGGATAAGGTGGGGTATAATTTAATTAAAATCATCGTCATCCCTGGCATCTCTGGTTTAAAG
>NW_015215841.1:0-2388 GCF_001447785.1 Gekko japonicus | reverse complement strand
ATAAGTCAGCTATGACTTGACGGCAAAAACAATGACGACAAAGTGCATATAGACTGAGAGCTTACCTTGTGTGTGTGTTTCTTTCCTTGAGACAAACAGCCAACTGGGCTAAATAAGCAATGGGTATGGTTTGAACATAACGTGAAAGAAAGTAAGCTAAAGGTTACAATGGCCCCACGTGCTGGATAATGCCGGGGGGGAGGCGTGGCTATTTGCGCCGTCACAATTTGACCCGCCCCAAGGCGATCAGACGTGACGGTGGTGTACCGGGTTTCTTCCCGTGGGTGCGTATTTCCAGCGTGCTCCAACAACGAAGCACAGAGGTAAAAGGAGCGCACTGGAGCCTTCACACAGTGCAAGTCTGTCTGCGGCCTGTCACAAACCATTTGAGAGTGGATTTTCACAGGTACTTTTTAATTCCGCTTCTTTGGCTGACTGCTACGAGTTGCCGACAGGTGCGGGATGCTGGCCAGATGTGTCCATTTGATCGCACCAGTAAAATCTGGCCAGCATTTGTGAGTATCCCGTGGCAAATTCTGCGTGTGATCGGGGCCAATGTTTCTTTTCCATTGAACTTTTGAACTGTTTTTCCCCCCAGCATTTGGGGATCTTTGGTTACAAACTGACCTTTCTTTTCAGTGAAATTGAAGGTGCTCTTCACCACAGCTTCGAATAGAATGCAGGGTTTAAGTGGCTCAGAGCCATTTAAACCAAATAACTACTTTCTGTTCTCTGCAAAAAGCCACAGGGAGCAGAAAGCAGGGGTTTGAAATTTAAATGACTCAGAAACCAATATAAACTAGATCGGTTCGCAAACCGACCTCCCAGTTCATATGAGTTCGTGGTTCAGTTCATGGTTCAGCCACAAAACGCAAACAAAACCATAAAAATGTGGTTCATGCCCAACCCTAGTCCTGAGGGTGATGTAACGTCCAGGTCAACATCCAAGAGAAATGGAAGAGATGATGGGGTGGGTGGGGGTTAACAAACATTCGATGAGGGACTGGTTTTATTTGAACAAAACAGCTGTGGAATTCAACCAGTTCAAGGGAAGAAGGTGAGGGTTCCCTTTTTTCCTGTAGCCACGCACAAATCACATCAGCAAAGAAGATGACTGGAAAATAACACACACACGCACACACACAGTATCCTCCTTCCACTGATGCTTTGCATCACTGACTCAATTAGTGTCAATGAGAAGATGATGGAGTCCATTAGCCCTGGTCCTCCCCTTCTCTTCTGGGGCAATGCCTTTGGAGAAGCGCTTTTCCGCAAAGCCGTTCTGGCTCAGATCCCCAGTGGCCGCCAACTGTTTCAGAGATGGCAATTGTGCAGAGGAGGAGCTGCCAGGTGAGTGTAAATTGTATTGTACATTCACACGCCCCGGGAAGGTGAAAGGCAAAGTATACCTTGCAGCCCTCCATTAATCGTAATCTTCAGAGCTTGGAAGCACCAAAATGATAGCTATAGATGTTCCCCTATTTTCATTGTCACAGCATCTACTTTGGGGCAATCGTGGATCACACGTAGTCGTTTATTCTCTTCAGACCAATGGGCCAGAATGTCAAAAGATTTATAAAGTCCTAAGAGAAAGTGTGTGTGGGGGAAGGGGGAGCCACAATGTTTCTAAAGGAGACTGAACGTTTGGAAATAAGCGGCCTCCTTTCTGCAAATGAAGTCACCAAGAACTCCCACAGACTTTCACTGGAAAAAAACACTTTGCCTGTTGATCAAAGAAATAGGATTCTGTAACTATATGGATTTAAGTACCTCTGGTCAGGAGATCTTGAATGCAGGCTGACAACTGGTGGGAAGGTTGAGGGAAGGAACTTTGGGAAGGGCCATGGCTCAATGGTAGAACATCTGCTTGGCATGCAGAAGGTCCCAGTTTCAATCTCTGGCATCTCCAGTTAAAAGGGTCAGGTAGTAGGGGATGTGAAAGACCTCTGCTTGAGACCCTGGAGAACCACCACCAGTTTGAGTAGGCAATATTGACCTTGATGGACCAAGGGTCTGATCCTGTATAAGGCAACTTCATGTGTTCCTCTGGGGGGCACAACATTGGCCATGTCTCTATGTCACCTGAAGAAAACCCAGAAGTAGTGCAGGGTAACTCTAGGAACTACCAAAATTTCTATGGTAAAACCACAGTGGGAGGCCTGGCAACTCTCACCTGAGTAGCTCAGGGGGAGAGGTGGAACCACCTTTTGCCTTCCCGGATTTAGAAGAGAATACAGAAAGACCTGTAGTCAATATATATAGTCAGTGTAAAGTCTAAAGGAAATATTGATGACAGCCCAGTCCTATACACCAGGGTTCCCCTGTGCCTGTGGGTATTATTGGGATTTTGAGAATGGGTAGTAGGTGCCACCATAAAATGGCTGCCAC
>NW_015215840.1:0-2364 GCF_001447785.1 Gekko japonicus | reverse complement strand
ACACTCTGGTCTCTGCCATGTTCTGCATCATCACACCTATGCTGAACCCCCTCATCTACAGCCTCCGCAACAAGGAGGTGAAGGGGGCCTTCAGGAAGGTTCTGAGAAAGAGGACAGATTAAGTTTCACTTTTGGTGGCATTCAGGATTCAGATCCAAGCTCTATCTGTTGCTATGATGGAACAGGCCTGCTTTGATTTACAGACCCTGTTCTGCCAGCCCCTTCCTTGGCTTGTGCCAATTCCTGGAGGGTGCTATTCCACTTTCTTCCACTAGGGTATGCTGCCACCACTGTCCTGTTGGTGTCTTCCCGCCAAGAGGGACAGACTCCTGACACACCTTCTCAAATTGAGGCTTTGCCTCTGGTCCCCTGCTACCCAGAGCCTGCTTAAAAGAGGGACCACATTCTTTCTTTGGAGGGGGGCCCCCTGGAGGCAATGGGTGCTTTGACTGCTTGCATTCCCCCTTCCCGGGACTCCCCTCTTAAAGTAGTGTGGTCTAAGGCAGCTGGGGAGACTATGAGGTCCCAATGAAGGAAAACTGTATCCTAACTGTGCTCAATTAATTTTTAAATATTGAAGTGAACAGAATACAAAAATTATTCGTGAAGTACAAAATACTTAAGATGAGTACAAAATATATACAGGTATTCAACAGTTATTAGTTGTTGTATTGGTTGATTAACGGTGATCTCCGGAATGTTCAACCGTTTTGACAGGTATCCTATTCTGAACAGATGAAGGAAAATGAAGAACCTTGTAGAATAACATTGATAACAATACTGCATCATAATCCATGGTGATTGTACCCATAATCAACACCGGAAGAGAACCTTGTAGCTTCTATCTTAGTCTTCCTCTAAAGTAGAATAATTGCCCATAAGGAATATCATGCCTTATATGTTTTGCATGAGATGTCCAATGTAAATAAGAATTTTTGTCCGTCTCTTTCTTGTAAGGATGTACTGCCAATTGATCCTGATGAATATAAACCATGGTATCCAGAAAATCTACCTGTTCTTTACTCTAACTGTTGTAAATTTTAAATCTCTTCTTCTGATAGCATTCAAAAATTGGAAGTCAAAACTTTCACATACTAAACGCGCAACATGCTGAATCCCGTATATGAAAGTTTTGACTTCCAATTTTTGAATGCTATCAGCAGAAGAGACAGATATATAGACATTTCCGGATGTTATAATAGAAAAACAACACTGTTTGGAAGAAGTTTTCAACGAAACGACAAATAATTCCGGAGGAGATCGTCAACTCTACTACTACTCTACTAACTCTACTATTACTCTACTTGGAACACATTTTTGTAATAATTGCATTGTGAATGCTTAATATATTTTGTATTTGTGTAGAGCTAGCACTTTTTGCACTTTCCTTCGGGTCGTTCCTCACTAACTCTATACATGCCCTATCAGATGTTAAAATATAGGACAGGCTCCTTAGCTTAGGAACTGTCATGATCCTGGGCCTATAGTGGTGCGGCCTACAGGCTCTAGGGAGGCCTAGTAGCTCCAGGGAAGCCTATATTGGAGTAACTTTCAGGGCCTACATTTCCCAGGTTCCCTCTGGACCCTGTGATTGACTAACGGGATTTGGAGGGGAAAATTATACCAGTAGAAAAGTTGAGGGGTGTGGCTGGGAAGAAGGGATAAAAAGCCTTGCCCAAAGGGAAAGGGGGTTCTCTCTCAGGGAGCAGGGCTGGTGTGAGACTGCTGCAGAAAGAGAGATCCCTTATCCAAAAGGGGTGAGTGAGTCTGAGACCAAGTACCTAGAGAAGGCTAGGATTGTATAGTCAGATGCATTTGGATTTATTATTTTATTGATCTACCTACCTTTACTGAGCTCATTTTTCCTACATGTTTTTGAACTACAGTTGTTATTAAATCTCTTTAATAAAACTAGTTTGTTACTCTGCTTGGGTCCTCACATCTCGTTTGGTCACGTACAAGGGGAAGCCTATTGTAGAAGTACTGTATAAAGGGGTATGGTGGGTGCTCTGGGCCCTGCCAAGGAGACCCATACCAGAGTGGTGGCAGCCATTAAAGGACCTTCCTAGCTGCTGCCCATGACAGGAAGTTACAGATCTCTGCAGATATTCCACTACCTTGAAGTTTCCTCCAGAAACTTTTCAGGCCATCACATGGTTAATGGCTGCCTCCTCCAGACCTCAGTTAAGAGTTCTGTCTACTCTGGTGGACTCAGCACAAAAGACACATTCCTCCTTGCTGCCAGGAGCTTTATCACCTCTCTTTTCCCCACCCACTGACCAGGCGAGACTGGGTCAGAGAAGCTTTTCATGAAGTTACCAGAAATTTCCTTCTGGAAGTCTCTCTAGTATTTAATTCCTCCAA
>NW_015215839.1:0-2482 GCF_001447785.1 Gekko japonicus | reverse complement strand
AGCTGGGTTGAAAAGGCACCACATCACAAAAGGTGTCTTCGGTTCCCCACGCATTCATTGTGTGTGGCTGGATGTCTGGATGTGGGGGACCATGTGCGAAATGAATTGGCGGTCTGAACCTGCAGATCTGTTTCTACTACTGAAGTGTTTTTGCCTATATGCACATAATCACACATGTGCATGAGCAAATATGCATGTCCATGAGTACATATGCACATGCATAAGCACATATGCGTCCACCTATGTTTTAAAAATCAACCGGGCAGTGCGCTCTGTGGCTGAGGTGCTGCACTAATGTGGATGCTTAATGAGGGGAAACACCAAAAGGAGCTCTCCAAAGCTTAACAGGCACTGCTGGCTGCCAGTAATGGAGTTCCTATTCTGCTCTACGGGATCAGAATGTTATACATATCCTCAGCTCAGTTGAGCACCCTCTCCTCTGTAGGCTGTTTGCAGTTGCACAGAAAGGCAGGGAACTTTTAAAAAGCAGGCTAGCAGAGCACATTACCTCCTGATTGTGATTCCACTCCCCTGCTGGGGTTTGGGGGGCATTAGGTCGACTCAGGGTTGTGAGCCACCCCATCTTGCAACTCATGCCGAGCAGAGGGGGTTAGCTAGTGGTTTCCTCAGCTGCGAACCCACATTTTGATAATGCTTCCTCTCCCTTGCTGAGGTTTGGGGGGTGGTTAGGTGGACTTAGGTATCTGACCCACCCTGTCTCACTGCTCACACCAAATAGAGGGGTTTAGCTAGTGGGTCCAACACTCTGTGTCAGAAAGTGGCCAAGCCCTCCCACTGTTGACCCCCCCAAGCACCAAGAAGACAGAGCATCACTGGCCCCAGAACCCCTACCTATACCTTGTGGCTAATAGCCACTGATGGACCTCTGCTCCATATGCTTATCTAATTCCCCTTTGAAGCCATCCATGCTTGTAGCCATCATCTGAGGACCCACATTTTGTTTGTGAACTCCTCTCCCCTGCTGGGGTTTAGGTGGCCGGCCCCATTTCCTGCCCACACTTTGGAAACATTTCCGCACCCTCTCCCAGTGACCCCTGTGTGGCAGAGTGCCATGCCCACACCCAGGTTGGTGCAAACCCCCAATGCTTGTTCTCCTCCATACTCCTCATGCACCTGCAAAGGGTGCAACCAAGTATGTTGCTGCTGGAGTAAAGAGTGGTGGTCAATGGGAGGACGTGGAGGGCTCAGGAAGCAGTCACTCACCTCATCAGCAAGATGATTGCTGTGGATGGTCAACCCTTCTACCTCATGGAAGATATTACCTTTCACCAGCTGCTGCAACACCTGGCTCCCTGGTACTCCATCCCTTTACAGAGGACCTTGAGCCAAGGAATCTTGCCCTTAATGCACTGCTCTGCAGGGCTATGGTCAAGGGTGAGCTCTCCTGAGCACAAGGCAGAACCATGCAGAGGGGCTTAGCTAATGGGTTCCTCGGCTGAGGACTCACATTTTGATTGAGAACTCTTCTCCCCACTCGGGTTTTGGGGTGTTAGGTGGACTCATGGCTCTGAGTCACCCTGTCTCTCTTCTCACACTGAGCAGAGGGGATTAGCTGAAGGATATCTTGGCTGAGGATTCACATTTTAAACCCTCCCACCCCTCCTTATTGTGACCCATCCCCTCTGTGCCATGAGAGTGAAAGTGGGTGCAAAGCGTGCTCATTGTAGGGGGAAGACGTCATCCACCCCTATAGCAAAAGCCCCCATCCCTGGGCACCAAACCCATCCTGCCAGCCCATGAGAGCCCGCCCCTAGCAGGGCATCACCAGAGGTCTCAGAGCCTCCTTCCCCTGATCTGTTCCTGGGGCTCTCCACAGAGAACAAAGAGTTCTTAGCACTGCCCAAAGACCATCAGTTGCTAACACTCTTTGAAGAAGTCTTTGACAGCAGTGATTCACAGGGGGAAAAGCATCCTCCTCTTCCACAAAACTCCCTTTTGCTGATCCTGCCTCCAGTACACCCCTCTGTGGCCCCTCCCAGTCCAGTGCCAGAAAGCAGCTGTCCCTTCTCCCACCTTCTCCCACCTGGGGCATTGTTTCCAGCCCACAATTTGGAAACACTTCCTAACCATCCCCAGTGTCTAACCCAAGTGTTTCACATCCATGTCCAGAGGGGCAACCCCCCCCCCAACACTTGTCCTCCTCCATCCTTCACAGGCACCTGCAAAGGGTGCACCCCACTATGTTGCTGCTGGGCAAAACAGTGGTGGCCAGTGGGAAGAAGTGGTCCAGTCCCTCTCAGCAGGGAGAAGCAGAGGGGGAACAGGAGGCCACCCTCCAAGAAAAGCACCTGCACTTGAGTTGTGCTGTGTGGAACGTCAAGGCAGGCCACCCTCCAAGAGGTCAATCCCTCAGAGATGCTGACAGAACCATCTAGAAGGGCTATGTGGAAGGAGATGGAGGAGCCTGAGTATCAGTTCATCCTGAACTTACGTGCTGGAACTCTACCTATGCCATAATTGC
>NW_015215838.1:0-2600 GCF_001447785.1 Gekko japonicus | reverse complement strand
CTGCAGGAGATCAAAGAAAGGAGGGAAAATTCATTTAGATGACAAGCACATATTTTTAAGATGCTGCTTCAAAGAACATTCAATGGTTTTTTCCCCTCCATGTTGCATATCCCAGTTAATGTTGGAAGAAATACTACTAGACTTCAAAAGTGACCCACTAAACTCTGCCTCGCTACTTCCCAGTTGAGTACTCAGTGGGGATGAACCATTACAACAACCACCGCCCTTTCTTAAACTATTTATATGTGATAGTTCCTCATGCAGCACATGCAGAAGCCTTGCCCAACCAGTTCTATTGCTACTCCATATTTCTAACTACTCAAGGGCTTCTGGGCCTCTAGTGAAGGCCATCATGCATTTGGACTAACTCTGGTCCCTGCCTAACTGTTGAAAAACTGGATGTCGCATGAGTAGAAAGGTATGCTAGCTGTATAAAATAAGCATTTCCCCAACTACGAGGAGGAGGAGGAGAAGATATTGGATTTATACCCCGCCCTTCACTCGGAGTCTCAGAGGGGCTTGCAAACTCCTTTCCCTTCCCTTCCCCTCCCCACAACAGACACCCTGTGAGGTAGGTAGGGCTGAGAGAGCTCTTTCCAGAACTGTCCTTGAGAGAACAGCTCTGACAGAACTACGGCTTGCCCAAGGTCATCCAGCAGCTGCAAGTGGAGGCGTGGGGAATCAAACCCGGTTCTCCCAGACTAGAGTCCACACACTTAACCACTACACCAAACTGGCTCTCGGGAGCACAGAGATCTTCCACATCACTAGTATACAATAACAGGATCAGACCAGTGGACCCTCCTTTGCTGTCTTTTTTCTAAACGGAAAAGTTCCAGACTTCCCTCATAGAAATGTTGCTCAGCCCCTTAATCCCTTTAGTAATCGATGGGCTAAATATATTGTTTGCTGTATGAAATATCCCCCCCCCAAAAAAAAAACCCCTTAAATGTGATAACCCCACTCCTGCCCCTGGGTTGAAAGTAGGAAGTAATATAGATTATTTCTGAAGCCCATGGCTTCACCTGAGTCCTGGCGCAGCCACACATGTCAGCTTAAATCCGTGAGGCCCAGAATGTGTGAGGATGGTCAAGGCCCTTTGTAGAGCCCAGACGTTGCCTCTGAATTCCTCCTCCAACTCTCTGTCGGAGACTTTGGAACCCACCATCAGGATTCCCCTCCCTCCCTCCCGATTCTGGTGGCATTATTATGTCATAAGGAAACGATGCCCAAAGATTAGCCTTCTGCCCTGTTGCCCTTTCAAAAAACACACAGAGGCCAAAGTAAAGTAGGTGACTCAGTTCACTTTCCTTAAACATTAATCGTCTGCACTCACCGAGGGAGGTCTTGGCCTCCGTCTCATTTGGCTATCCAAGATAAGACCACAATAGCCACAAGCTTCACACCCTGTGCTATTTTTTTCTCTTCCATCATACCTACTGATCTCATATGCTGTGAGCGTCACACACAACAGGTAACGGAGACCTGTTTTTCACTTCAGCTGGCGACATTTTGAGTTGCCCTTGGCAGACTCATCACTTTGGCTTTTCCCATCGAGCCGCTAAAGCTACACCCTACACTGACTTGTTGAGAGACTATCTTGCTTTCCCAGTGGGCTGTTCGGAGTCATTAGTCGTAGTAGAGAATGTCAGATTTTTTTTTAAAAAAAAACACCTTACGAACAACTTTTAAAAAATTGTTTCCTTCATTATCGTTTGCTCAGTGAGACAAAACTGAAGATACAGAGGTAGAGCTTGGTAATCATCAATATATCTAGACACACATTCTGTGTGTGTGTGTGTGTGTGTGTGTGTGTGTGTGTGTGTGTGTGTGTGTGTAATACATATTAAAATAATATGCCTGGGCATCATCAGACAATGGAATTTGAATACTGCCTCATTGATGTTCTGCCTTTTATAAACAAGAACATAAGAAGAGCCCTGGTGGGTCAGACCAGTGGTCCATCTAGTCCAGCATCCTGTCTCACACAACGGCCAACCAGTTCCTCTGGATGGCCAACAACAGGGTACAGAGGCTGAGACCTTCCCCTGATGTAGCCTGCTGACACTGGGATCCAGAGGCCGACTGCCTCTGAATGTGGCTACCATGGCTAGTAGCCTCTGGTAGACCTATCCTCCATGAATCTATCTAATTTGTTCAAACAAGCATAGAATCAGCACTCCACTGAAGGGGTTTCCTCCATTGTGACAACATAAAACCCAATGGTTGACCTCTAGGTACGCCAGCCTCCAGGTGGGACCTGGGGATCCCCCAAAATCACAGCTCATCTCCATACTACAGAGATCAGTTCCCCTGGAGAAAATGGATGCTTTGGAGGATGGACTCTGTGGCATTGTACCCCACTGAGACACCTGTGTTCCCCAGGCTCCATCCCCAAATCTCCAGGAGTTTCCCAACCTGGATCTGGCAACCCTTTCCCCCGTCCCCTGCTGGTGGCCAGGAGGGACCTAGCAACCCCGTTAACCCCTTCCTTACCCGTTCCACCCACCCTCAGTTCTCTCTTCTAGCAAGGCCCGTTTATCACATCTTCTTCTTCTTTTTTTTTAAAACGTTTATTTTCTTATTTTCCAAAACAAAAA
>NW_015215837.1:0-2597 GCF_001447785.1 Gekko japonicus | reverse complement strand
TACATTGGTTCAATAAAATTTGTTAAAACGTTACTGCTGCCAGTCAGAGTAGACCATAGCGACCTAAATGATAGAGTAATGGCTTAAGGTTACGTGCGTGTTCGCTGTGGAAAAAGATCTCCGCCGAGACACTGTCGCCTTAAAACGGAAAAAGAACCCACCACAGAAAGAACCCTGCTGTTCGGGTGCCTGGTAGACATTCACCCCTCCCCTTGCACTGTGGCCCTAGTTAGGACGATTTAAATGTCTCTGTAAACCGCTCTGAGCCCTCAGGAAGGAGCGGTATATAAGTTGAAAGTGTAATGTAATGTAATGTAATTAAGGCACAGAATACTGGAGAGGAACAAGAAGCTCAGAAGCATGCCACCCACCCGTAGAGGTCAGCTTGCACCTAAAAGAGGGAGCCCGCCTCAGGCACTGAAATCTGTAGCTGAGGCACAGCGCTATTATCGTTCGAAAGAAATTTGTGGGGAAATTGCTCATTCCCCTCAAAGGCTGTTGGGACATGTTCTGGCTGTTTCTATGTCGAGGCAGATAGGACTCCCTTCTGGAGGCTTTGACTGGATTAGAAGAGGATGTGTCACTTTTCTGTGGGAGCAGCAGTGCGGTCTGGATTGTCTGTGCAGGCCGGGATGGGAAGAGAAAGTTTGGGATTGGTTGGGCCTTTTGACCTCCCGATGGTGTGGAGGAAGTGGACCGAAAAAATGTTTTTCACCCTCCCCTGTTGTACTCAAAGCTAGGGGCAGAGTTGCCAACTGTGTTGGGAAATTCCTGGAGATCAGGGGTCGAGCCTCATGAGGACAGGATTTGGGGAGGGGAGGGGAGTGCCAAGAGAGGTCGTGGTGGTCACTAACTTAAATTGCTTTCAAAGGGAATTGGACGTATGCATGGAGGTGAGGTCCATCCCTGGCTATTAGCAATGACTGGATGGAACCTCCAAGTCTCCAAGCTTAGAGTCAGAAGACCAAGTGTTGGGGGGCGGGGGGCTGCGACAACAGTGGGAGGGCTTGGTCTCTGTGCCCTGCGTGTAGGCCTTCCATGGGCTTCTCATTGGCCACTGGGGGAAGATGATGTTGGGTTAGATGGACCTTTGGTATGATCCAACAAAGATGCTCTCATGTTCTCCTGCCTGTTGTGTCCTTTGGGTTCTCAGGAACTTCCTGTGTCCTGGTCTCGGTCTCTCTCTCTCTCTCTCCTTCAGAGTGGCAGGTCTTCTCCCCTGCTGACTCTGTGCCCCCCACTGACCCTGCTCCTCTCTTTCTGTGCCAGACGCACTCCTGGCTGATCTGGAGACGACCACCTCCCATATCTCCAAACGTCCAGTTCTGCTCACAGATTCCGGAGGTGCTCACCCCAACGGGCTGAAACAAGACGGGACTTCAGACCCCAAGCCACCCCCTCCGCCTTACAATCCTCAACAGCAGGTAGGCACATTGCGGCAGCAGTTGTGGGGAGGGGGAGAACTTTATGGGGTAGGTGGGGGATACTGATGAGATGGTTAGACAGTGTCATAGATGCAACGAACATGAAATTGAGCACACTTCAGAGGACGGCAGAAGACAGGAAGGCCTGGCGTGATCTGGTCCATGGGGTCGCGAAGAGTTGGACTTGACTGTGCGACTGAACAACGACAACAAAAGGGGGACACTGAGATGGGCTAAGAGGACATCTGCTTCCCTACAGGAGAATGGAGGTGAAGGGGGTGGTCAGGAAGCAGGAACAGTTGATGGGGCTGGCATTGTGTTTTGTAGTCTCCCCCCCTCCAATTGCTGTTTTGAGAATAGATAAGGTTTCCTTCACTTTTAGGAATAGTACAGAACATTTCTCTTTCTTGGGCTGCACTGCTACTGGCCCCAAAATCACTGTCCTTCGGCCAAATAACACAAAAGCATGGAAGAAACAGGATTAGTGGATCTCATTGAATTACATAGAGAAGGAGCATTTTTCATCTTCTGTTAAATTGGCTTAACGTAGCGAAGTCATCACCAGTTACAGCTGCAGGGAACGGTCTCTGGGTTTATCTTGGGTACTTTTGAGTTTTCAGTTGGAAGTCACAGACCGCGTCTCCTGCACTTCATGGCCTCACCATTCACCCTCCTCCCTGGTATCCTTGTATATCTCTCTGTATCTGTGTCTGCTAACCGAGGGTTCACTTCATGCATTCGATGAAGTGGACCCCTCGAATGCTCGTACTAGGATAAGTCTGACAGATGGCTCTTGCTTGTTTATTTTTTACAAGCAAAAGTTCTGGGCCTTCAGTGGCAGTCTGAGGTACAAACTTCAGTAGGTGATATTTTCCCAGGCAGGAGGATGGAGCGACAGGCAAAGTTTTGCATTGTCATTTCTGCCCGCTTTGCTCCCCTTCAAGAGACAGCCCAGTCCATAAAGAAACAGACAACATTGACACCTTTGATACTCGTTCAGTGGCTCGGGAGCCACGTGTGACTCTCCGATGTGCCACCTGCGGCTCTTCTGAGCGCTGTTTCCCAGTGGGTCACCTGCCCCACATTTCAGGAAAGCAGTCAAGGACCTTGTCTGGTAGGGCTTGTGGCTTGTCGGTGTCTGCCAGCTTGAAAGAGCTGCTGCTGGAGGAATGG
>NW_015215836.1:0-2517 GCF_001447785.1 Gekko japonicus | reverse complement strand
TTGCTGCAGTGAAGTCAGACTGCTTTGCAAAGGCTTTGACACTGGCAGACACTTTCCCAATGATTTTGGTAATGGTCTTCAGATCTTTTCAAAACTGATTACTTCAGGTTTGATAAATGGCCACATATTAGAAGGGTAATATTTATCTGTGTTGTACTCCAGGGACTTTAAGTGGAGTCTCCCATCACTATGTGCAAAGGTGCCAGCGCTGGGAAATCCTGAAACTCACATGGTTGCACGGTAATTCGGGCCAAAGATACCACTGGCGAGTCCTGAACATGAAAAGGGGCGTCTGACCAAACACCTGCGGAGAAAGAGAGAGAGAGAGAGAGAGAAAATCTGTTTAATAAAGACGGGCCATCACTAGGTTCTATGGGGTGTGGTTATGCAGCATCGCACAGCACAACAGAACAAGGCTGGAGATAGGGTTAGGCCCTGTCTGCAACCATGTTCTGCCTCGGTCCCTGAGCACATCCTATTCGTCCATTCTGCATTCCCTCCTGATTTTACTTTCACTTTGTTTCGGGGCTTTCTCTTGTTTCTGCATTTGTCTTCCAGTAATCTGCATTCAGACTGCTTCCAGTACACTGCTGCCCCCGCAGATACCAAAACTCCTTTTGCAGCGATTCTTTGTTCTCATCCACTTTCCAACCGCTAATCCTTTCTAAAGTGGAATTATTTCTGCGGGTATTTAAGTACTGCCCACTGCCCCTCCCCTGTTTCCACCTCTCTCTCTTTAGGGGGGGGCTCCCTCCCTGTTCTGTTTTCTCTCCCTCCTTCTCCAAAGACAAAAGAGGATGTGTCCTCCCACTCAGGCGAACTTTAAAAAGCCAGAGAGAGCATAAGAAGGAATCAGTAAATATAAAGGACAAGGCCTAGGGGATTCCCTGCTCCCAAATTTGTCAGTCTTGCATGTGGGGGTCTAGATTTCCCCCTCCCTTCCCTTTCTTTTTGCAGAATCACAGCGGGAGGGAGGGAGGGATGGAGGGAGGGGTTGGCCACCAGTTAGATCAAAAAAATGTGGGTTTTGCTTGTAGGTGCAGAATGCATACAGAATACACAAATAAATAAACTGGAGTGGGGGGGAGCCAGTGCAGAGGGAATGCGTGCGACTGCGAAGTCAACCCTTAAGGTTTGACTCCTCGGATTCTCCGGAGCAAGATGTCAGTGCAGAAGGGGCTCTAGTAAGAGAACAGAAACAGTTTGAGAGACAGAAAGTCCATTTCGCCCTCACAATACTTCTATTTCCTCAGTTGAGAATTAATGGCACTGTTTTGCTTTTATAGGAGAAAATTAAAAGGCATACTAGAAGACACCTACTGCTGTGATGGCTAGACATGTGACCCACTGAGAACACTACCAACAAAGCCCCTTCCTGGTTTCTCTTTCCTGGTCACAGAATTTTTGGAACACACCCACACACACCTATGTATGTAATATATACATATTCAAAGTGCTGGTTCTTATCTAAATGGCTTGGGCTGGGCTACTTGAAGACTGCCTCCTATAATGTCCAGCCCACCAGCGAAGATGATCCTCACAAACTCTGCTCTCTGTGTTGGGGTTAACGGGTGCGGTTTCCACTAGTTAGCATAGTGCTTAAATAAAGCTACAAATGCAGGAGCATCTCTTCACGCTCCATGATTTCCTTTCTGTCATCTGGATTTTCATGTACCAGCAGTTGGTCGTAATCACGTCAGGATACCCCTGCCAGCCGAGAAGAGGCGGGTGATCACCAGAGAGGGGTCTGCTCCAGGGGTGCTACCTCACCTGTGGAATGCCCTTCCCCTGACACCTGAAGCCCACCCTACCCTCTTTCAGGTACCAGGACCAAATGTTTCTTTTTTGCACAGGCTTTTAATTAAGGGGTTAGTCACTGAACACCATTTTCAGTCTGCTTCTAGCCTGAGGACTGTTTTATGAGAACTCGTTTGAAACTGGTTGGCGTCTTATGCCATTTTCATGCTCTGGCTATTTTAATGCTGGTTTTGTTTAAATAGCTTATCAATTGTTAACAGCTTTTATGCCATTTTCATGAGGTCTTACTATGCAAGCAGGTTCTCTGAAGAAGTGACATAGAAAGTGTCTAAACAAATAAAAATACTAAGCTGGTCTAAAACCTCCATTGCATAACAAGTGCAAGAACTTATTGCCATTTTATTAGTGGCAGCAAAAATCCTAATAGAAGAAGAAGATGATGAGAAGAGATTGGATTTATACCCCACCCTTCACTTGGAGTCTCAGAGCAGCTGACAAACTCCTTCCCCTTCCCCTCCCCATAACAGACATCCTGTGATGTGGGTGGGGCTGAGAGAACTCTGACACAAACTGCCCTTTTTCAAGGACAGCTGTGCCAGAGCTTGTGACTGACCCAAGGTCACATCAGCAGCTGCAAGTGGAGGAGAGGGGAATCAAACCCGGTTCTCCCAGATTATAGTCCGCGCACTTAACCACTACACCAAAAAAGGAAAACAAAAGATATACCATCAGTTAGACAATGGTTTCTAAAGTTATGGG
>NW_015215835.1:0-2340 GCF_001447785.1 Gekko japonicus | reverse complement strand
ATTTTTTTTGTGGGAATACTGAGGAGGAAGAAAAAGAATGCATAGACAATCACAGGGTAGGGCATCCAACGCAAACTTACTATGTAGACAGGTCTTCTGTTTCAGGCCTTCATCTGCAGACATGTACTGCTATATCATTGTAACAGTCACACTAAAATGGTGCCCAGAGGAGATAAACATTTTGTCAAGACTGTGAGGTGGGAGGGTCTGTCGGCTATTCTGCTGTACAGTGGGCAGCATGACCAGGTAATAGCCAACACATACCTGGAAAACTTATCTGTCTTTAGCAGAATGACCATTAGCCTCTCTGTACTTGGCTAAAACCAGTCTGACAAGCAATGCTGGTCCAAATGTAAGTGGATCAAAGGGACATTTTGATGCCATGGAAATGTGGGGATTGGCCCCACCCAACATGAGAAGCTTCCTTTCTTTCAGGTACTCCTGCACTTCTGGGAGCAAGATGTATGTTGTAATTGGGAGGACAGGAGGTACATTCGTAAGTACTCAATATGTACAGCACTCTGCATCCTTTCTGGCAGTGGCTTTCTTAATATTTCTGCTTGTTCATTTACATTCTTACATCTGTAGTGTGCCTGACCCATATGTAATGGCTGTTTATGAATATATCCTACATTTAAAAGCATTCACAGGCTAACACCAGTTAGGCTTTGATGCTATGGAATGCTAAATGCATTAAACATCTTTCCACTTCAGTATCCAGAATGCAAAATCTAATTTCTTTTCACACTCCACAACTTTGAGTTTACTCTACACGGTACTGTCCTCAATTCAAAAGTAAAGAATCATGAATTATTATTTTTTTCTAATTAGCACTGGCACACAGAGTAGGCAACACATCAAAACAAAGCATCTGTGGAAACCAGTGCTGGACAAAGGTGCAGAGTCATTTGTGGACAGAAAATGAAGCACTGAGCTTGAATTTATATGTACTGCTAAGAGCTCCAGCTAGGAATCCTAATCTGGGGACTTCAATATAATAACAATATGTTCTGTCATCTGCATGCTCACCCCGCCCCTCCAATAGCAGAACCTGCGAGCAAGAAGCAGAAAAAACCATCAACTAAAAACTGGGGGAGGCAGGAAGCCTAAATAAACTTTTAATAGTTACACACTGATTAAATAATGCATGTTGTAATGGGGGGGAGGCAGTTTTATGAAGCTGTTGAGTTTTCCAGTTCTTTTTAATCAGATTTGGGTTGTGAGAGTACTGTTTTTACATGTCCTGTACAGTATTGTCAAAATTGTTAACAAAACTGATTTTTGATGTTAATGTTCACAGTGATTCACCATTATTAGTGCACAGGGGTATGGGGGGGGTAAGATATAGCAGTGCATAGATCAGAAAGAACAAAATACTTTATTAAAACCACATAAATAAATATACCGAAGGGGTGGGAATACTTGAAAACATGATAAAAACAACAAAAAGGATTATCCATGCAGTCAACAATATAGAAATGACACTGGTGTTATGGGGAGGTTATGGGGACTATCAGGCTCTTGGGTGCTCAATATAGGCCCATTGGGTTGGACTCCCTTGGACTGCATGACCCTGGAACAAATCACTAGTGCCATATGCTTGGCTTGGTGTTTGTCATTCAACAGACAATGGGGGTAGATCTGAGCGGGGGTTCGGACCATGAGCTGGTATGGTGGGACATGCTCTTGCTGTTGTTTCATCATGAATTCAACCAATTTCCTCTAAGTGTTTAGAGCTGCTTCCATGACTGTAAAGTTCTGCTAAAGAGCTTCTTGCATGAGCTAGCAGAAGCATCTCCTCATGTCAACAACTGGCCTCATTGTGTTCCCCATGGCTCTTCTTGTCATGCCTGCCCTTGTCATGCCACAGAGGAGAGGTTTCAGTTCTTGTCATGCCTGCCCTTGTCATGCCAGCTTCTGACAGCCACAGAGGAGAGGTTTCAGTGCCTTTAAGGGCTGAAGAAGCACCAGACTCTGCACCTACTGTAAGTGCAGAGGAGGATACACAGCAAGCAGAACCAACTACTGGATGGTTTACACCTGGGACTGATCAAGCTGTAAGCAGCTCACCACCGGCATCTCCCCCACCTGTAAGCCGGCTTAGGGATAGGAGATGTCAAGATCTGGCTAGCAGAAGAAGAGAAGCACGCTCAAGAGAGTGGAGATCCTTGAGCCCTAAGTTTTAACAGAAGCCAGGACTTTGCACAAGGTGCTAATGGGTTAATGAGCCAGAGCACTATTTAGGAGGGCCTCTGGCTATGAGCAACTTGTGCTGGCAAACTAGTTCGTAGAACCAGAAACTCTGCACCTTGGCTCCTGTCTGCCTCTGTGGCTTTTGGA
>NW_015215834.1:0-2461 GCF_001447785.1 Gekko japonicus | reverse complement strand
GATGTATGTATGCTTGGTTGGACTGTTTGCGCTGGTTACGAACAGTAATCAAAATTTCTGTTCTGTTCTGTTACTAATACTTAAGTCTCTCCTCTTATTAAAAAAAATCCGAAAGAATAAACTGGGGAGGATGCAACTGTTATTTTCTGGCTGCTCTGCACAAAAGCAACCATTCCTACCCATTCCTGCCTGAAGGCCCAACACTGCATCATGGGATGTAGATCTGGAACAAATCCTACAGCCACAAACCCCAGATTCTGTGATGACATAAGATATGAATGTCAAGTACATTTCCCCCCCAAATTAGCTTATTTTGAAGGTTCACCTCTAATTCTCTGAGCCAATGTGACAACTCTGTTCTTTCTAGCAATCACTGCTCTCTTTCCATTTCTACAGGAAGGTAAGATTGGCTATGACCCATACTAGGACTATTTTTGGTGGTGGCAGTGGTGCTGGTGGCTGTACTTTTGTGGACTATAGTGCCAAGTGAGGTATGGGCTGTTTAATGCTCCTTTAGGGAAGTGTTTAAGGCATTGCTGATTCTTGGATTTCTTGTAAGTGACTCTGGGGTTTTGGATTAATGGGTATGGCATGCATTTATTGATATCTTGATTGATATTAAATGGATTTGATCATTTTATGTATGTTATTGAATAACAATGGAGGGAAAGATGATATACAAATGTGTTTTAAAGATAATATTGCATTCTTGTTGAAGTCAGTAGACAGAGATGATACTTTTTGGATCAGACCAATAGTCCATCTAGTCCAGCATCCTGTCTCACACTGTGGCCAACCAGTTCTTCTGGAGGGACAACAACAGGACATAGAAGCTGAGGCCTTCCCCTGATGTTGCCTCCTGGCTCCAGGATTCAGAGGCTTAGTGCCTCTGAATGTGGAGGTTCCCCTCAGTCACCATAGCTACAGGGCCAGCCCCAGCTTATTTTGCACCCTAGGCGAGGATCCCTTCTGGCGCCCTCCCCCCGTGTGCTGCCCTCCCCCGCAATGCCAGTAGCTCAGAAAGTAGTACTTTTGCTCACAGGACTCCACAGCTTAGAGGGAACATTGCACAGGAGTGTAACCATTTATCCAGCGGGTGGAAATGGCTGGGGGGGAGTCCAACCCCCCCTCCCCCTGGGTGGGGATCCTCCGACAGGGCGTCATGCAGGGCCCGAAAGTTTCCTCCCAGACTCCGAGAGAGTGAGAGAGAGAGGAGGGGGTGGCATACGTGGCCTCGGCTGCTGTCGAGCAACTCTTTTTCCCCCTCACCTGCCTGCCGAGGCCGTCTCATCCTGCCCCTGCTGGTTAGGGCTGCCACCCTCCTTCAGGTGCTGCCACCGGCCAGAGGATTTCCACACCGACTGACCCCCTTAGCCCGGCTGTTGCCTCGCCCATCCGCCCAGCGCCTTTCCCGGCCCCTGCCAGCGGAGCCTCCCACAGGCTGGCAGGTCGCAGGAATGGGCCACGCTGGGTAGGGGGGCTTTTGGCGGGGGGAGCAGGTGCAGTTTGGCACCCCTAAGGGCCGGCCCGCTCTAAGCGAATGCCTAGTTTGCCTAGTGAGCAAACCGTCCCTGCATGGCTAGTAGCCATTGATAGACTTATCTTCCATTAATCTATCTAATCCTCTTTTAAAGCTCTTTATTCCTGTGGCCATCATTACATCCTCTGGCAGCAAATTCCACATTTTAATCACTCTCTGTGTGTCATGTGAGCTGGACGACCCCTCGTCACTATCGATGGTCCCCTGCTGCTCTGACCTGTACGCCACCGCGGCCCGCCACCTGAGGAGTGGGGGGGGGGAACCACAGAGGCCTCAGACTATTGGGAGGGGAGGAGGTTATGTCACCACCCTCCGCTCTCCCTTGGTATATTCAGACAGCTCGTTCTCTCTCTCCTGACCTTAGTGCTGCCAGTGTCTTTTTATCCTTCTCGGCCTCTGTCTCTGTTCCCCCTTTTATTCCCACTCCGTGCCACCTGCTCTCCCCTGTGGTCCACGCTCCACCCTCTGCTTTGGACTCGCCCTCTCTTCTTATACCGGGACGCTGGGCTGGGGGTGTGGTCTCCTTCCGGCTCCCTCCCTCCGGCCCTAGTGGCTGCACCAGTCCCACGTCTCTCTCCTTCCAGGCAGCTCTGGGCTGCAGGCGGCCCAGCGCAGTCCCCTCTCTTCTTCCCGGGACACCTCCCCTTGGAGCCGGTTGTCCATTGATGGCCCGGGCACCTTGGAGGTGTCTCGTTGGGTCTTGAGGGATGTGGCGGCGGCACAGCAGATTGGCCCCGGTCTCCAGTAGGTGCCGTTGTGGTTGGGGCTGGGGTGGTGAGCAGTGCCGGAGTCCCGAGCAGCAGCGGCTAGCCCTGGGGAGGCTCACCCTCGGGACACTGTGTAAAGTAGCATTTTCTTTTGAACCTCTACTGACCATCAGCTTCATTGAACTCCCTTGAGTTCTAGTATTTTGGGAAAGGG
>NW_015215833.1:0-2471 GCF_001447785.1 Gekko japonicus | reverse complement strand
TTTGCAAAGCTCTGTATCAGAGCGACCCGATATTTCTTAAGAAGGGGGGAATTTGCAGCAGCCTCCTCGCTCCACTTATCTTCCTAGGAACACATGGGCAGGGTGCGATCCCCTTACATAAGAGTAGCCCCATTGTCTTCAGTATGTTTACTCTTTTGTAAAGCGAGGGGGCAATTCTGAAGCAGAAAATATAATTTATTTGCTCAATCGCTGGGCCCGTGTTGTTTTTTTAAACTGAAAACATGAAAAGAATGTAACAAAAAAGAAGAAGGGTTTCCCCCCGATCTGGTGGACAGTGGGAATAATCAGATGGGAAGTGTGTTGCAACTGGAGATCCCCTTACACGAGAGTAGCACCATTGGCTTTGCTACATCTACTCTTTTGGGTTGTTCTTAATCAAAGGTATTACATGGTTTTTATTTTCGACTTTTTCTTTGGGAAGAGGAGGCTTCCAGCCCTGCAACCTGGATGGTGATATGTGTGTTATGAGCGCCCCCTTGTGTTAAGAAAGAAGAACAGCATTTCTGCTATTCATAGGAAATCCCAAAGCCTCTCTGCTTTGCGGTGTACCCTTTTTACATTGAGGGAGGCAAAACAGCACAGCAGTAGTTGTCGCTGGTTTTCATTTCTGTGGCTTCTTTAAAAAGTACACTATTTTCACTTTCTAGCAGGAGTTATTTACATCCCTCGCTGGGAGGTTTTAATTTTAAGTCCTGCTTATTTCAATTATTTGTTTTGTCCACACACTATAGCAAAACACACCATGAAAGGCCTGGAATAAGAGTAACCACTGGGCATTTGGCTATGTGGTTTCATCTCAGGACAGGAGTTTTCTCTGCTGTCCTTATTTTGGATCCAGAGAATTGTGAGCAGAAGGAAGATTGCTGCTAGGTCTCTTCCACAAATGCTTGCTCAAGAGGATGTGCATAGGGGCGCATGCATATGCAGGGTAATAAATATTGCAACTGGAAACATCTGGTTGCTGAAGGGCTTCATAGCTTATTTTCTGGGAAGGGGGGATCTCTCCCCCCCCATGCTGTGGCTACCATGGTCCAAAAGAAGCCTCTGAAGATTTGAGAGAGGACATGGAAGCAACATCTGGCCGTCAGCTTTGCATGGATGTACTTCTTTAAAGTGGAATCCCATTGTCTCCCATTGTACTACTTCGGTCCATAGAGTTTCCTAAGCTGCCCTGATAACCATTTGACAGAGAAAAAGCCCAGCAGGAACTAATTAACATAATAGGCCACACCCACCAGCATAAACTCATTAGCCTGTTAGGCCACACCCTGCCAGCACAGCTCATTAGCATATTAGGCCACACCACCACGCCTTCCCTTGGGGAGCCCAGCAAGCCTCCCCTTGAAGGGAAGGGAAGGCAGTTTAAACTGCCTTCCCTTGGCTTGCCCGGGCACCCTTCGGCTGCGAGGAGCCTGGGCAAGCCAGCCCTTGGACAGGCCGGGGAAGGCACGGGGAGGCATTTAAATGCCTCCCCAATTCTTCCAGGGCCCCCCTGGCCTGCCCACCTCAAAGTTGACGGGTGTGTGTGTCGCTCTCCAGGCCTTCCCTCTGTAGCCATGCACACAGAGGTTTTGGCTGTAGTGGGCGTGGCCAACTCTGAAGCCATCCGGAACTCCGTTCCTATGCGTTCCTGCCCAAAAATAGCCCTGCTGATAACCATATGACAGAAAGGTGCAGTAGGGTTGTTGTTTTTTTTACGATCAGTAATGAAAGTCGGTTTTGCAACTGTTCTTGTGCTTCTTCTTGCATGGAGAATTGCAGAAGCTCTTCTTCAAATAGAAGGACATCTTTGGCTGCCTCCACACATTGTTGGATATTATGCTCTCTCGGTCATGTACATGAATTGGATTGCTCACCCAGGAAAATCCAGTTTGGAATAGGCTTGCCCTTTGCATGACCATGGCAAGTAAATCTCTGCCTTTTGCCTAAATCTCTTGTCCTTGAGAAAATAATGAGTAGGATGGAAAAAATGGTGCTACGTGGTTACTCCTGGGTGACACTCTAGGAACTTCCTCAGGCTCTTTGGAAATTCCTAGACTGTCGCCCAGAAGTTTAGGAGGGCGGTGCCTGGGGATGGGGGAGTTTGGGGAGAATGTGATGTCATTTCTGGGTGACGTTCCTGGAACTTCTACAATCTCTGCACCATAGAGAACAAGGGAATTCCCAGAGCACCATAGAGAAGAAGGAAATCCCTAGAGCATCACTGGAAGTGACATTTCATCCTCCCCAAGCTCCACCCTCCCCAGACACGCCACCCAAGAACTCTTGGGGTTGGCTGAGACACTGTTGCCAATCCTAGTTACAAACAAGAGCTTTAGCACAACATCACCAATGTATGGAAGCAGCTTTAGTTTCACTTTTCTTCCACGATGCTCTAGCACAAATGATAAAACAGCCCTTCCACTCACAGACTGTAGAAGGGGACTGTGACGACCTCTTATTTGGGGAGG
>NW_015215832.1:0-2620 GCF_001447785.1 Gekko japonicus | reverse complement strand
CAGTTCTGGCTCTTGTCTTAAAATGAACATTTGTATGCCCTTTTTTGTGTCTGAATAAATCAGTATGTTTTGTAAAAAAAAAAAAAGAAAGAAAAAAAAGTTCATCCTTTTAAACCAAGCTCTTAACAGTAACTATTTTTATGTTAATAAAAATGAAATTGCTAAATGTGATTTTTGTGGTTGATAATCTTCATACTGCCACTCTTTTGTTGCTCATTTTGTACTGCTAGTGCATTTTAGTTTTATTGATATATTTTCCATTGTTATAATTTAATTTTCAATAATATAATCTTACAAATATTGTAAGAATACTCAGGACTTCATGAAGTGGGAGGGGAGGGTAAAACACTATATATGAACAAACAAAGCACTTAAACTTTTAATCCAGCATTTAAGGAGCATTTAAACTTTAATTCAAGCAGCCACCCTATGCAATCTTTGACATTTCTAACAATGTAATCCTAAACAGAGTTACAGATTTCTAAAGTCATCTAACTAGCTGGGCTTAAAAAGGGTATAACTCCGTTTAGGATTGTGCTGCAAATTAAGGCAATATGCAGAGTGGCACCCATGCGTTATAATCAAACATTCATAAGTTCTTTGGAGTATTCTCCTTTCATTTACACTAGCCCGACTAAATGTGTTCCCTTCAAAAGAGCTTTCAGGTCAGTTTAAGCAAATTCCCTTTCATGAAAGGTTATGTTCTTGTCCTTTAAAATCCGTGGACTCAATATAACATATTATTTTTGACTGTCAATTCGACTCAGTCTTACGCAAAGAATTGTTGTCATCTTTATTTCCTCCTAATTATAGTTCTAGGAGCTGCGGTGGCTCAAGTGGTTAAGACGCTGGACTGCAGGCTGTGGAAGGTCAGCAGTTGAGCAGTTCGAGACCCGAGTGTGCCACATGACGGAGTGAGCTCCCGTCTCTAGTTCCAGCTCCTGCCAACCTAGCAGTTCGAAAGCAAGAAATTGCAAGTAGATAAATAGGTACCACTTCAGTGGGAAGGTAACAGCGTTCCATGTGCCTTGATGTTTAGTCATGCCGGCCACATGACCACGGAAACATCTTTGGACAATGCTGGCTCTTCGGCTTTGAAACAGAGATGAGCACCGCAAACCTAGAGTCGGATTCGACTGGCTTTCGAGCAAGGGAACCTTTACCTTTACCTTTAATTATATTTCTAATAGGAAAAAGTTATTCAAAATCTACTAAAGGATGCTAATCCTAATATTACAGCTATAGTGGCAAAGTTTCTTGCCAAAGTAGTCAAAGGTAGATTTATTCTAGTAAAGGATCGATTCCTATTGCTTATAATGTCTTATTGTTATTGTACATCTATGTATCTTACTGCTATGCCATTAAAGGCATTTGACTTTGACTTTCTCCTTTCATCAGCTGCCTACACAAAAACTCAAGCCCTTTTTAAAACATGCAACTTCAAAAACAGTCCGGTGGTTTAGCAGAGGGATTGCTTCCAAAATAACTCATCCTAATGCACCTGTGCTGTTTTGTACCCATGCAGTTTCTTCCTTTCCAAGGATGAAAGGTTTCCAAACCTCTGAGGTCAGCCACAACCTCTCTAATCACCCACCATGTGACCACAAGAAATTAACTTGTATTTTACTCTAAAACAATTGCACAGCTTATCTAGTAAACTGAAGCTAGAACAGAATTGCCAGCTTTAAGATGGCATATTTATCTTCAAAATGAGTGAAAACACAAGTAATTCATGAAATGAAATCCTTATTTTCAAAACAAATATAGGATCCCCTCGTAAAAGGACAAAAAGAATTCTCAGTTATTTCTAAACACTTAATATCATTTTGGTGTTAACAGAAATAACAGCGCATGTATTTACTGTACTTTTCCATTTTAAAGGTTATTTTTGCTTGGGTGTAAGGTAAACAACTTTCCATTCGCTTTAATTATTTGTGAAAAGTGTTCATGAAATGCCTTGTCATCTATAACACTTCTCTGTCTTTTTAATTCAGGGTTGTTGTTTTTTTGCTGACTGTAACCGGCTACTGAACTTTCTTTTCTACCTAAAGTAGAAGGCAATCTTCTTCTAGTATTTGCTCAGCTAGACATTTTTCTTTTCAGTTTATCCAATCTAAAGACTTGACAGGTCACTTTTTACAGCAGGTCTCATTTTGACAGTTTGGCCCGCCTTGACAGAATGAGACCTCGGCTTTAAAAAACAACAACAGCAGCCTGCGTGTGCTCTGAACATCTTTGTCTTCAGCAATCCATAGAAGATACTTTTCTTGTCAGGATGCAGACAGCCTAATAGTAGAGTAATTTACTCCACCCAAACAAAGCCAGAGCCAAGTGAATCCATATAAAACAAAACAGGCTAATGGCTAAAACATATGTGACATTGGGACTTCCATGAACGCAGCTCCCAGCTTCTCCCCTCCTTTAAACAGCAGAAATCGCAGGGGCCGGATTCAGATTGGGACTGCTGCACAACAGGAGGGGAGGTTTAAGTCTCCCCATCCTATTTCCCTGATCTGAAATGGCACCACAGAGCTATAACTTCCCTTGTTGGGGAACCATACGAGTACTGATACAAATGGGACAAATAGGCCATATTTATTTATTTATTTATTATTTCAAT
>NW_015215831.1:0-2731 GCF_001447785.1 Gekko japonicus | reverse complement strand
GAGAACAACAGCTCTCTCTGAATTCAAGTCCGGGGTCAAATATTAACAAGGGATTTTCCAGCTTGTGAATATATCACTTGTCTACATAAGCCCAGCTACAAACGACTATCCATTAAAAGATGGCGACTTCTCTGTTTTGCATTTTTCTGCGGAATAAGATGGCTCTCTCCGAATTCTGATGGGGGTGGTGGAAAGCACCCTCAGGTTCCACCCAACTTATGATGACCCTGTGGGGTTCTTAGGGCAAGAGATGTTCAGAGCTAGTTGACCATTGCTTGCCTCTGTGTTGCAACTCTGGGCTTCCTGTGTGGTCTCCCATCGAAGTACTAACCTGGGCTGACCCTGCTTAGCTTCCAAGATACGATTAGATTGGGCTAGGCTGGGCCATTGAGGTCGGGACCTCAGTTTCGATAAAGTGAACTAATGCTGGTCATGTTGCTATTAACACATCATGCTATTGCTTTACATTTAGGAGAAATGCTACTACACCATCTGAGACCTCCCACCCCACCCCAAGGTGACACTCTCTCATATGAAAGGATAATAACAATAATAATATACTTTATTGTCATTGTACACAGTACAACGAAATTAAAGGTGCAATCATTTCAGTGATCTACAGCCATACTCATATACAAGCCATACACATATACACTCACACAACCATTCACAACCATCCCATAACTCCCTTAAGGTTCACATTGCAACCTAAACCACCAATGTCACCCAAATTCCAACTTCATGCAGCATTTAAAGCAATAATAGCTCTCGAATAAAAACTGTTTTTTAATCTGTTTGTCCTTGTTTTAATTGTCCTATATCTTCTACCCGAAGGCAGCAGTTCAAACAAGGAGTGTTCAGGATGTGACAAATCCTGCAGAATGTTCTTTGCTTTTTTCAAGCATCGAGAACTATACAATTCCTCCAGGAACGGGAGAGGGCAGCCAATAATCTTCTGGGCTGTGATGATAACTCTCTGGAGTGCTTTCCTCTCCACAGCCGTACAGCTGGCAAACCAGGCACAGACGCAGTATGTTAAAATGCTCTCTATTGAGCAACGATAGAAGGACATCAGTATTTTCTCACTCAAGTTATTTTTCTTTAAGTCTGAGAAAAAAGAGCCTCTGCTCTTTTGTCATGTGAATGCTTATATTTCCACCAGGGATGGACACCGCATGCCGAACTGCTTTCCCCCTGCTGGGGGCCACAAATGGCCGTCACATGCCGCACAGTTGTCACGACCCAGAGCCCCGGCTGGCATGAATCGGACACCTGATCCTAGTAGCCCTGCCAGGATCAAACACTGAGGCTTATCTCACACAGAGGGATGTGTGGACAGCCAGGAACACACAGTCTTATCAGGCATTCTAGAGACGGTCATTTAATGATTAAACATGGATGGTCAGAAGCAATGTTCCCTCTAAGCTGTGGAGTCCTGTGAGCAAAAATTCTACTTTGTGAGCTGCTGGCATTAAAGTTGTGAGCGGGTGATTTGGCTGCTGCATAAATTAGTTTGCACTGGAGCCCTCCTTCCTGAGCTGAGACAAAAATGTGTGAGCCGGAGGCTAAAAAACTGTGAGCTAGGCTCACACTCACTCAGCTTAGAGGGAACACTGGTCAGAAGCCTGAAGCAGGCGGGTCCAAATGACTCACAAAATCCCAACTCTAGAATAAGTCGCAAGTTTTGTGACAAAGGGAGGAACAGTTGCCGTGACATTGCTGGAATAATTTGAAGACATATCGACGACAAAAAAAGACGTCTGATATGGATGCCTGTTGCATTCCCCCCCACCCCCGTTATTTACTTTATAAGCAGCATTTGGTGCTTTATGAGAACATCGGAGTCGCTGGAAAAGACAATAATGCCAGGAAAAGCGGAAGGCAGCAGGAAAAGAAGAAGTCCCAACAGGAGATGGATGGACTCTATAAAGGAAGCCACAAAGGTCCTCACCCTGCAAGACCTGACCAAGGCTGTTAAGGATAGGCCGTTTTGGAGGACATTCATTCACAAGGTCGCTGTAAGTCGGAAGCCATTTGATG
Organism: Gekko japonicus; assembly: GCF_001447785.1. Classification (NCBI taxonomy): domain Eukaryota; kingdom Metazoa; phylum Chordata; class Lepidosauria; order Squamata; family Gekkonidae; genus Gekko; species Gekko japonicus. The sequence continues at coordinate 691 of NW_015215831.1, read as the reverse complement.
GCACTTAAGACACAGGCACAGCGATAAAGAACAACATTTACCCAATTCATACCATTTTCTTTAACCATTTAATAAGTTGTCATGAACATGTATTTTGAGTCACTCACCCTATTAGAATGACTTCCTACTACATAAGATGGGAAAAGGCATTCGGAAAACAGAGATCCAACTTTTGAGAAAAAGAGAGCTTTGGTTTTATTTATTTATTTGGCCCAAGCAGGGGAGGCATTTTCATTTCACAGAAACACTGTATGATCTGTCTGTCTGCATAATCCCATGTGCAGACACGCAGCACATGTTAAGAATTTAATTTTTATTTATTTGATACGTATCCCGCATGTCCATCACAGAGATCAGGGCGGCACACCTTTCCATTTAGCTTCTCAACAGCCCTGTGCAATGTTCCCTCTAAGCTGTGGAGTCTTGTGAGCAAAAATTCTACTTGGTGAGCTGCTGGTATTTAAGCTGTGAGCGAGTGATTTGGCTGCTGCATCAATTAGTTTGCTCTGGAGCCATCCTTCCTGAGCTAAGACAAAAATGTGTGAGCCGGAGGCTAAAAAACTGTGAGCCAGCTGACACCAACTCAGCTTAGAGGGAACACTGGCCCTGTGAGGTTTTTATTATTTCTTGTATGGCAGTGACGCCTAAGATTGTCTGGCAGACAGAAGTCCCAGCTCTTTAACTTCATGCA
>NW_015215830.1:0-2571 GCF_001447785.1 Gekko japonicus | reverse complement strand
TCATGGGGTCACCATGAGTTGGTTGCGACACGATGGCACACTTCTCCTTCATCATTGCTGAATTCTATGTTGAAGCATGCCAGACAAGTTCTGAGGTGCTTTCTTTTTTGGTAAAATTATTATTTAGACATGGTTGCTCAGGATGGTGGAAGCCATGATGTAATTGGGTGTTTAAAAATGGATCTGTGCTGCCTTAAGAACAAGGTATCCTCAGATGACATTTGTTTAGCCCACGGTAGTGAAACATATTTGCTCTGAATTGTTGGAAGCCATAGCAGCCACGGACTGTAAAGGTTGTGAAACTAGATACTTACCTGAAAGTCAGCACGTGTTCAACTTGCTCGTTAAACTTGAGTAGTCTTTTGTGTACTCTTACAGCAGTCCCATTGTTGTGTCATTAATACTTGTTCTTGACTGCTGTTTCTGTTTTTATTGTGGAGAAACATTCATTTATTTATCTTGAAAGTATGTTCATAATTCATAATTGAGAGCATGACATATTTGCTTACTTTACAAATTCTGGCATTACAATACCAGACATAAAAAAGCAAAAGTATGAATTGGTCCATAATAGTGACTTCCTGTGCTGATTTTGATACACTTGTTTAGGATTCAAAGGGGGGGGGTTGTCTTTTGACACCATGAAGCCTAGTGGACTTTTTGAGGCATAAGATTTTTTGGATTACAGGTCACTTCATATACTATCACTTCTTGTAGGAATTGTATCAAGACTCTAGCAGGTTATTTTCAGCCTGGTTGCTCAAAGGTTCATGAATAATTTATATTAATACCCCACCTTTCTTCCATGGAGCTTTAGGTAGGCTGCATAGTGCTGTCAGGTAAAACCCTCTTCCAGGCACTTCCCAGGCCCAGATGTACTTAGCTTCAGCGAGGCTGTGGCATCGTGTGCTTTTGGACCATGATCTGCGAGTTGGTACATGCATATGCAATTATTGCATGATTTGTATGTCTGCAAATCTGTCTATGCTGAGTGGCTCTTAATGCTGTTTTAAATGAGAGAGCCTTTTAAAATGATATCGCTTATGAGGATTTCTGCTTTCCTTAAAATAAAACCCCTGTCATTTTGAGGATTTTAAGTGTAAGTGTTCCGCAGCTTGTTCTTAAGAGCTGTTTCTTTGGCTACAGGCAGGATCAAGGCTCCAGTCAGGTTAAACTGTGTTTGCAAGTTTTGAAAGCTGTCCAGAAATTGGCTCATGAGTCCACCACCATGGCTCGAGAAACATGGGAGGTTTTATTATTGTTTCTGCTACAGATTAATGACACTCTGCTGGCAGCTCCAACAGTGCAAGGTTTGTATTCATCTTTTCCCCCCCATCTATTGTTTGCAGTGTGTAACTTTGTATGAAAAGTGATCTCAAGAGGCCTCGGGACCTCTATTCCCACGACAACAGTGAATGAGGTTGAAGCAGTGAGCCTCCTGCTTAGATTCTTAACTTGGATTTCTATAAAATGATTGTACACTTCCATTATGATGATCATATAAGCATTACCTGAGTTGTTGGACTGTATGTTCACAAATGCTATAGATAGTGATTTCTGCATCTTATATCCTAATAGCGAAGTCTGGATATCTTTGTATACTTCAGTCCATTCACTGGAGCTGTGGACAGGCAAGATAGATCTTCCTACAAACCTGAAAAGGGCCATAGGTTTGCAGAAAAATGTGAAGTCTAAAAAAAAATACAATGAAGGTTGGCAGCCTTAGGCCTGACAGCAGCCACCGTATGAAAGCCAGTGTGGGGTAGCAGTTAGAGCCTTAGGTTAGAGTCTGCGAGACCCAGGTTCAGATCCCCATCTCGCTGTGGAAGCTGACTGGTTGATTTTGGACCAGTCACATACTTTCAGCCTAACCTACGTCACAGGATTGTTGTGTGGATAAAAAGGAAAAGAGAATAATGTAAGTTGCATTGGTCTTCACTGTGGAAAAAGGTGGGATATAACTGAAGTAAATAAAGAATAAATATAGCTGAAGATGGGAGGCAGATAAAAGGTAGGTTGGTGAATGGTTGAGAAGGAGAGAATGAGGCAAGGAGAAGATATGGGGATTGCCAAGAAGATGGAAAGAGGTTAGTAAATTCCTAGAAATTTTGGGAGGGGGGGTTGAGGAGGACAGGGACCCCAGAGGGGTATAATACCACAGACTCCACCCTCCAAAGCGTCCATTTCCTCTAGGGCAACTAGGGTTGCCAACCTCCAGGTGGCAGCTGGAGATCACCTGGAATTACAACTGCTTTCCAGATGACAGAGATCAGTTCCCTTGGAGGAAATAGCTGCTTTGGAGGGTGGACGTTATGGCAATGTACTGAGGTCCCTGTCCTCCTAAGGCTTCACCCCCAAATATCCAGGGATTTCCCAGTCTCGATGTGGCAACCCTAAGAGGAACTGATCTCTGTAGGTGGGAGATCTGTTGTGATTCCAGGAGATCTCCACCCCACCACACAGAGGTTGGCAACCCTAGAAGGAGAAAAGGAAGCAGGAAAAGAAGAGAGGCTATGGGGGCTTTCAGGAAAGAGAAAATCGTGGGAGAGGGGGAAGTGAGACGCCTCCTGC
>NW_015215829.1:0-2695 GCF_001447785.1 Gekko japonicus | reverse complement strand
CTTTTATCATTCAGGCACAAAGTTGTATGCCCTGTGAATACTTGCAAACTGATACCCTGGAGAGTTGCTTCCAGTCAGAGAGGACTGCAACAGTGTTCCCTCTAAGCTGTACTAGGGGGTGCTGGCACACATTTCAGAGGCCAGCTCAGATGATTTCTGCTTCTGCTCACAGCCACACTTCATCGTAAACAATGGAGGATGGGGGAACCTCTGTCAGGGCCCCATAAAGTTGGACTCCCTGGTGCAATCTTTTTGAAACTTGGGGGTTTTTTTTCAGAAGAGGCACCAGCAGCTATGCTGCAAATATGGGGCCTCTACCTCAAAAACAAGCTCCCTTGGAGTACCGGATACCCCTGGATCAATTCTCCATTATAGCCTATGGGGCCCATTGAGTATAATGGTCCCCATAGGCTATCATTGATCCAGAAAAAATGATTTTTTGGGGGGGCATACCCCTATTATACTTGTCAGTATGATTTGTAAGCTGCCTTGAGTCACAGGGAAATGTGGAATATTAATATTTGAATAAATAAGTAGTTTGGGCAGGTTAATAACATTTAAGTAACTTCCTGTTTGTTAGGCTAAGCAGCACTCTGACAGTAATTGCTGAACTTCTGTTATACTTGACCTTTAATGCTGGTTGTCATATTTCATTAAAAAACACAAAATTGACTGCAAGATTTCCCGCCGCCACCCCCCAAGTGCTAGTATGTTTTTTAAGGGTTAGTGCATCATGACAGTCCAAGGCAGGTCCACCAATATAGTGGAATATTGCAGGTGGTCCTCCAGAAGCCAGGTCTACCACTATAGTGGAAAAGGGTGGGTAGATCTGTTCTCCGTAGGCCAGGTCTACCCATATAGTGGACGGGGGTGGTAGACCTGTTCTCCTGGGGACAGGTCTACCAATGTAGTGGAAATGGGTAGGTAGACCTGTTCTTCAGAGGCCTTTTTTACCCTTGTAGAGGACAACATGTTGTGTAATGAAGTATGGCTTGATTTTGTTTTCTCTTATAATGTTTAAATTATTCTTAAAATATAGTTTAAATTTAGTTTAAAAGAATTCATTCTGAGATTTTTTTTACAAAGTTATGTAAATAGTCAAATGTAGTCAAGGTAAAGATGACAGTATTTTTGGGGGGAGATGGGCAAGTCTTTATAATTGGTTGAATATGGAAAATGTAGAGATAAATATGTAAGAGATGTAAGTATATGGAATGTAATGAATTTGTAAAAACTGATAAATCAATAAAAAAAGAACTGAGGGGGGGGGAAACCACTGTGCAGCTTAGAGGGAACATTGGACTGCACTGGCCTTGATAACTGAGTGGACTGACCTGTCATGCCTGCCCCTGACAAGGCCCCAGACTCAGGGCCTAACAGCCATGAACAGGTGGACGTGGCACCTTTAACAGAAGGAACTGTCAGTCCTGAGGAGGATAGCACTCAACAGGGTCCACCTGAGGCTGATCAGGCACTGCCTGATCTGAGTTCATCACCACCAGACTCTCCCCCACCTGTCAGCCAACTTCAAGACCGGAGGCGTCAGGAGCTGAATTACAGACGAACGGCTGCACGCATGCATGGGCGACGCTCGATCAGCCCTGAGTTTTAACAGCAGCCTGGACTTTGCTTCAAGGAGTTAATGAGCTAATGAGCCAGCACGCTATTTCAACAGACCTTTTGGCCTGGAGCAACTCGTGCTGGCAACGTTGTTGACAGGACCAGACACTCTGTGTTTACCTCGCTCCAGATCCTGGGGACTTTCTGCCTTTGATCCGGCTTGCTTGGGACCGTTGGCTTCTGTTTCTCTGCTCCTGAATTCCGGTTATCTGATCCTCAGCATTTCCTTGACTACGGCCTCCGCTCTGCACTCTGGCTTCATTTATGGACTCTGACCTCAGGTACGTTTTTACCTTGGCTGTGCTTGCTGCTCAGGACTTGTTTAAAACACTCTTCTGACGAAATTCTCGGCTGAACCCTGGACTTGTTATCAGACCCGCCTTATAGCCTACGCTCTCTGGCCCTGTCTTGACATGAACTAGGGATGTGCATTCAACTTCCCTGAACCAAAAAACTTCCCTGAACTGGTTCGGGGAGGTAAAGAAAGGCATTTACACATGCCTGCAGTGTCTGCCCTGTGGCTCTGAGGCAGCTGGGGAAGAGCAGGCGGGGACCCCAGGCATGTTTTCATGCCTTCTCCTCACTTCTTCAGCAGATCGGCTGGGGAGGGGAAGAAAGGCATTTAAACATGCCTTCTCTTCCCCCCTTCCCTTCCTGAGTTTCTCTGCAGCAGTGGAGTTGCTCAAGGAGGGAAGGAGGCATGTTTCCATGCCCGCTGTTCGCTTCCCCAGCCTACCCCTAAAGCAGGCCGACTGGAGAAGCCAAGGGGAGGCATGGAAACATCTTTGACGGTGGATTATATCAGGATGTGAGCTGGCCCTAGAAGGACGACCAGACGACCTGTAGAACTGGCTACGAAAGGACGACAGTACCATCCGGAACTTATGCTGATGGGTTATGCTGGTTTGTGGAACCCCATCTTGGTTTGATAAGAGCTTATTACTTAGAGCACCGGCATTTTGTTTGTAATTGACTGTTTTATTATGTTTTTAGTAGTTGTATCATGGCATATGCCTCTTGTTAGCCGCCCTCAGCCTGTTTGGGGTGGGCGGGATATAAATTTAATAAATAAATA
>NW_015215828.1:0-2680 GCF_001447785.1 Gekko japonicus | reverse complement strand
GGGGAGAAAATAGAAATCTAAGGGAGCTTTACACACTCCTAGAACCAGCCAGCACGTGTGGGCAGTAGAGGCAAGGGTTGGGGATAGCAAGCTGGACAAAAGGGGAGTTAAAGCAGACAGGGGATGTTGCAGGGGAGATGCTAGTTGATCAAGTAGGAGAGAGAGAGAGAGATACCATGTGACTGGCTCTCTTCTTTTATCGGGGTCCCAGGAGATGGGTGTTGACGGTGCCAACCTCCTGGCCCACCTCCCTGTTAGTCCGTCCCAAAACTAATCCTATTGGTTACCTATAGGAGTGGGAGGTTACCTAAAGGAGTGGTCAAATTTAATACCTTACTCAAAGAGGACCATCTGGTCAGGTGTGAAAACTTGGCTTCACGATGCTTCATTGAAGTGCTGATCAAGGCCAGCCATCCTCTTTGTGAAACCAATGTCCAATTGACAGGAAATGCCAATGTAGAACAAAGCATGGATGTGTTGTACGTGATCCAGACTGATTCAGCAATGGGGGCTGTCTCTGCTCAAGTTCTTGTTTCTTATTGCTCACAATAATGGAGGTGTGTGCTTCTTCATCAGGCTAGTAACTGTGTACTGAAACCTTATTCACATGTAAGGCTGTGCAATTACTTTCTATGTGTTACATCACAACAGGTGACTTGAAATGTACAGTTCTTTGAGCCTATATGTGTGTGTGCACAGTCCATTGTGTGTGTAGCAACAAATATAGTTCATAAAACAAAATATCAATCTCATTCCTTAACAGGGGGGAATGTGCAGATCTGTCCTCACAGAGGAGGGAGAGCTTGTACCTGAATAAAACTTGGTCTTAAAGGTGCCACTGGACTGTTTTGGACTGGGAGGCTGTGGGGGGGCTTTGCAACTTACCTGGCTGCTTCTTGCTCTGACTGAGGGCTGATGGGAGCAGGGGGTGGGGCTTGTTGCATATGCCCGCCCCCTGGGCTCTTTACTGCTGGAGCTCCGCTTCTGTACACTCCTGCAGGAAATGACCCCTGCTAACCACTAACCCATCCTGGTCTCTACTGCAGACTCCCCTCCCCCATTGCCAGTGCCATCCCAGTTTCATAGAGATGCAGGGGTGGGTTTTTTGGGGGGAGGCTTCTTTCACATGGGGCCTCATGTTCGTGGTGTACAAAACGACCACACTGCAGCTGCTCCCATGCCATGAAGATGAGAAAGAAGAAAGTCTTCCTTCCTATGGGGAAGGGCACAGTTGAGATTCCTCCTTTGTTAATAACACCAGAACAGGCTGCTCTTTTTCATGTTGGAGGTTCAAGCTGACCCCGATGACAGCAGGAAGAAGCAGAGACAGGGCACAGAGGTAGAAAACTGTACCATCCTCTCCTTTCCCCACCCCATGTCTCAGCAGTCAGGGTACATTAAAATAACAACAATAAAAAAGGACACGAGGCCCAAAATTGGCGGGAACACATGCTGCGGCAGAAGAGGCTAGCCTAGAGGGGCATTTAATCTTCCCTCCCGCTGTGGAATACTAGCCAATTCATTGAGGAGCAGCTGGCCTGTGTCTGAGACCCGCTTGTTAAAAAAAGAAAAGGCACAATCCGCTTGCAGGATGATAAACATCTCAGAGAGGGAAACGGAGAGGAAGCTTCCTTTATTGCCCTAAGTGGGCTGCTTAAACACACTGTGGAGAGATCGATCTGGTCAATAAGAGCCTGTAATTAGAGAGTCTGAGGCCATTCCACTGCACCTCCCCAAGACGGCCTTAGAAACGAGCCGATTTGTCAACGTCAACTGAAGCCTGTTCTATCACAAGCAAACGGAGCCAATATCTTTTTGTAAAAAAACCCCGTACTCCTGAAGAGGTTCCTACATCCTTGTCTAGGCCTGAAGCCAAGCAAGAAGCCTCTCCAAGCTTGGAAGCTGGGGGGGTGGGGGCTGTAGAGAGACCACGTGAGCAACCTTTGTCAAGAGACTGAATAGCTTCTGCCTCCCTCTTGAGACTGAATAGCTTCTGGCTCCCTCTTCTGCAGACACCTCTCAGCATATTTCCCACTCACCCCTTCCTCACCAAGGGAACCAAACTAAAAACCAACACACTCATTTAAGCTTTTACAAAACTGGATGGAGAAAGGAAAATTTATATCTTAAGGAAGTCTGCATTTGTATTTACCTTTAGTGTGGACATTGGTATTTTCAAAGATAAGGCCATGGGTCTCGTACCTTTTTTTCTGAATGTGTGCTTCCTTAATCAGACGCAGAGGTGGTCGTCTGCTGTACAGCACATTCTTCTTACGCTAGACACTTTCTGGCTCCTTGAAAGACATTAGTCTTGCACAGCCAGACGCACCTAGCAGAGAGGATGCTCCCCAATGGCTGACCACCTCCTCAACCAGTGAGGAAGGGCGCAAATAGAAAGAAGCTACAGGACCCAAGCCAAAGCGTTTGGACCATTTTTATTTTGGGGGGAGAAATGATTAAACGAGTGACTCAGTGGAAGTTATACAGTTACATAGGATGTGCAGAAAGAGAAATCTAGGGCCCAAAAACCCAGCGATGTTTCCCTCTCCCTGGCATACTAGGCATCAAGAACCACGAGGAAGCTGAATGGCAGTATGTACAGAAGGATGTGTTATTCCACCTAATGCTAAACTTACAGAAATCACAGCCACAAGATGTGGTCACAGCCACCGAGGTTCGC
>NW_015215827.1:0-2639 GCF_001447785.1 Gekko japonicus | reverse complement strand
ACCCTCAAGTTGAGAAGTTAGTGAGCTTCAGTATCATGAAGAGCTTCTCCATAGCTGTGTTGCTTGCATTTAGTTTGGTAGGGGAGGGGTCATTGTTTGTCGGCTGAGCAGGTGCCTTTCATGGTCCAAGTTCAACCCTGGTCCTCTCTGGCCAAAAAGTATCACTGTTAGCAGCTATTTGGGATTAATGTTACTTGTTTACCATACAGTGCACAACTTAATTTTCTGGTGAGATTAAAAACACACACACCCCAACCTCAGTAGCATCTTTCTTTTCAGCCTGTGTATTTAAGAAGATGATGATAACGGCTTCTTAGTCAGGCGGATATGTTGTCAAAAGTGGACCATTTTAACCCTCTGGTTTGCAAGTGCTTTGGACCTCATGATCTAAGCCACCTCTCTGGTTAAGAACAATATCTGGTACAGAGCCTGATAAACCATGTCCAGACCTTTGGAGCATGCAAATGGAATTTGGAAATCATATCTGGATGGCTGCTGTATGTTCTGAGAACTGTACTTATATAATGCAGACCTTTTGACTGATTTTCTTTTCTTAGGGGTAGTGTTGTTGTTTTTTAGAGAATGTTTTTGAAAGTATTTATCTATAGTATCTATGCAATTCAATGCTGCCACTATCCTGCAAAAGTAGATATCCCGCCCAAATATTTAACATTTATATATGTATTTATTTTATTTATCGAAAAATGTATATCCTGCCTTTTTGCCCAGACATGGTCACCAAGTAGAGCTGTCGAGCCCCCACTGGGGGTGAAGACTCCCCTGCTCCTGGCTCCCATTTGCCACTGCTGTGGCCAGTGGGAGAAAAATCGTTGTAGGGCGATGGTGTGGTATCATTTCCAGGGAAAACCTGGATATGACATCAGTTCTGTCTAGAAATCACCAGAAACACTATGGTTTTGCCAACCCCGTTCTCCCAATTAAAACACAGGGCAGGAAGGGGAGGTCACTAAGGGAACCCCAGATGAACCAAACAGATAAAAATCTTCTTCTGGTGGAAGACAGTGGTAGAAAGGAATATCTCTGGAAAGGGAGTTCCATAATGTTGGTACCATGGCCAAGCAGGCCCTTTGTTGAGTTGCCATCTGTTTAACCATATGTTAGAGTTTTCAAAACTCTTATATTGTTAATCTGTACAACTGGCAAGAAATAAATATAATTATGCCTCTGTGTTGCAGATGGTAGGGAGTGGGTTAGGGAGAATGAGTCATATGGCTTGCCTAAGGAGGCCTCTAGAAAGCTCATACTTAAGTTGAGATTTGCCCCAAGGAGTTTTTTTGGCCTGGGATAGTTCAAGGTATTTTGTTGCCCCAAGCAAATGACACCCATTGCTACCTCCCAGGCTGACCCAGTTAGATCCAAGCCAGGCTCTTGTGGCATTGCCATAGGCCGGGGCTTGGCTTGAACCCAACTGGTGGTGCTGTAGGTCCAGCAGATGTTGCTTGCTGCCTTCCACACTGCCAGTGGCTGGAAATGAGCCATACCTTGTGGAGCGACGGGGCCTTGTTGGGTTATTCTAAGGAGTTATTTATGTAGGAAATTTTATGCCACCTCTCTAGAGTCCTGATCGAGATGGTTTACAAGTAGAATACCATGAAATCGACACAAACTATCATTATGGGGGAAAAAAGGTGATGTGGGATAGAGGAGAGGATGCTGGGGCATAGGGTGGCCAACTCTCTCTTTGAAAATTCCCAGATTCGGTGGGGGCAGTGCTTTGGGAAGGGTGGAGTTGAGAGGGGAGGGAGTTCAGTGGGAATGTGAGGTCACAGAGTCCACCCTCCAAATTTTAAAAACGCCATCTTGTACTGTGTTTTTATGGTGTTAGTATGATCTTTTAATATTTTAACACTGGTTTCTATTTTATGCTGTAACCCATCCTGAGCCCACTCACGGGGAGGGCGGGATAAAAGTCAAATCAATCAAATCAATCAAATCAAAACTTTCATTTCCTCATCCTGACCTGGACAGCCCAGGCAAGACCGATCTTGTCAGATTCTCAGAAGCTAAGCAGGGCTGACCCTGGTAAGTACGTGAATGGGAGACCTCCGGGATGGAGAGGCAGGCCATAGCGTCCAAGCTGCACTAGGGGTCACTTGCACTGAAACGTCCAAGCTGCACTAGGGGTCGCAAGAAGTCAACCATGACCTCCAGGCATACAAACGCGTGTGTGCACGCACACACACAAAATACTGACCCCCTCAAAAAATACTTTCATTTCCTCAAGGGGAATAGATCTCCACAGTCTGTAGATCACTTGTAATTCTGAGAGCACTCCAGGACCAGTGTTCCCTCTAACCTGAGTTAGTGTGAGCCAGCTCACAGTTTTTTAGCCTCCGGCTCACACATTTTTGTCTTAGCTCAGGAAGGGATGGCTCCAGAGCAAACTAATTGATGCAGCAGCCCAATCCCTCACTCACAACTTTAATGCCAGGAGCTCACACAGTAGAATTTTTGCTCACAAGACTCCACAGCTTAGAGGGAACATTGTCCAGGACCCACCTTGAGGTTGATAACCCTCATTATTCCCCTTCTTTCTAGTGCTTTAGAAGCACTGATGTTTTGAGAAGGAATACTTTATCCGGAAATTTTATCAATCTATTGTTTTGGACCTTTGTTTT
>NW_015215826.1:0-2574 GCF_001447785.1 Gekko japonicus | reverse complement strand
GACCGTCCTGGGCAGGCCATTCTATAAGATAGGAGCCACCACAGAGAAGGCGCCGTGTACAAGCAGTGGTCGATTTGGCCATCTGCAGCTTGGCACCCGCAGAAGATTTCTTAAAATTTCAAACACCTTAAAAAAAAACAAAAAACTCCGGGGGGGGGCGGGGTTTGAGTTGTGACATCACAGGCACTATCCAGTCTGTGCTGGAGCACCGCTGGTTTCTGCTGCAAATGGGTAACGTTATTTTCTCTGAATGGCACCTAGAGAGCTCGGTGCCTTCCTCAACACCACCCAGTCCGTGTCATGACGCAGAGGTCGGCAATGGCAAACCACCCGTGAGCGTCTCTGGTCTTGAAGACCCCTCAGCTGTGGCTTGACGGCACTTTCCACCACCGCAGACATTCTTAGGGTTCCTGAACAGTGCAATTCATTCTGCGTCACAGGCAAAGGACATCTGTCCAATATACCAGGGGTACCCAATGTGGTGCCCACGAGTGAGTGCCGTGGTGCCTACCAGCACCTTTCCTGGGGCTTGCAAAGTGTTTTTAGAAAGTCGGTGTTATGTATTAGGACCGAATCATTCCAGGTCTTTCACCTCAGAGACTGGCTAAGCTTGAAGCATGAGAAGAATAGCCGACCAGGACTCTGAAAGTGACCAATCAAGTAGTAACGTTATGTAAATAGCCTATCATTGGGAGTGGGGTGTGTTTGGGTGTGGCAATTTGTAATGTATTCAATAGCTGCCATTGAATGCATGATGTATGTGAAACATCTAATTGACTTGCCATGTTGAACTTCGTCCTGGGCTAGGATCCAGATCCATCCAATCACATTGCTAGCCCAGGAAGCACCTAGCCAATCACCTTACAGCAAGCTCCCTGAGCGAGAACGTCCGTGATAGGTCCTTATATGAACAACCGTATTGGTTGGTATTTGTACAGTGGGTGTGGCTACATTAGCTGGGAGAGTTTAAAAGCAGGACAACTGCAATGTAGAAGCTGAACTGTTCTGTTCTGGCTATCAGATGTTGATCCGTGTTGGGAGTTGTGTTCGAGTTGAATAATAAAGTTGTGTTCTTGCTGAATCACTCTCCGACTGCTTTGTTAAGAGAGCGACTTAACACAACTGCAGACTATTTACCAGGGCTGAGGCTTTGGAGTCTTGTTGTGCTCTGGCTGAAATCACACATAGTTGAGCCGATCACTAGACTCGGGCCTGCTCTTCCATGGAACCCACTATTTAACAGGCGGTGAAGCCATGAGGGACTTTTGCCCAGCGAGGCTTCTGATTGGCCGTTGTTGATTTGATTGGCTGTGGACATTTTTTGAAACGTTGCTTTGGCTGCAGCTGCCACCACAGCACAAGGATCTTCACTGTGTGGCTGAAGGTCAGCCACGGTGGCAGCCATTTTGTGTCTGGCTCCGCCTCCGGAAGCAGCCATTTTGTGGCTGCACCCACCATGCCGTGTCAGAAATCCAGGTGTGCCCACAGGCTCAAAATGGTTGGAGACTCCTGCAGTGTATCAGTGAAAAATTCAAGTAGAGGCCTATCTGTCACAAGAAGCAGTTCTTTTACTGTAGTCCTGTAGTGTATTCAAAGCTGCCTTGAATGCATGATATGTTGTGAAACATCTAATTGAAGTGTAATGTAAAACTTCGTCCTGGGCTAGGATCCAAATCCATCCAATCGTGTTACTAGCCCAGGAAGCACCTAACCAATCACCTTCTAGCAAGCTCCCTGCGCGGGAACATCCGTGATTGGTCCTTATGTGAACAACCTTATTGGTTGGTATTTGTACAGTGGGTGTGGCTACATTAGCCGGGAATGTTTAAAAGCAGGACAGCTGCAATGTAAAGGCTGTTCTGGCTATCAGATGTTGATCTGTGTTGGGAGTTGTGTTCGAGTTGAAGTATAAAGCTGTGTTCTTGCTGAATCACTCTCCGACTGCTTTGTTAAGTGAGCGACTTAACAAGTCCCGTATACTCCCTTCCTGCGGTAGTTTTTGCCTTACTGGAAAAGACCCCGCCTAAGTTGATTATCTTGCTCCTGATCTCCCTGTACAGGTTCCTGCCAAAGACATGAAGGAGGATTCCAAGCGAAGCCAGTACGTGGTTGTCCAAGCCAGCTGTACCCAGTTCCAGCTGGAGAAGGTGGTCCTGGTCTCCTTCCAAAGCGGCTACATCTTCATCCAAACGGATAAGACCATCTACACCCCTGGAAGTGCAGGTACGCACGTCGGCTCTGCCGGATTTCCCCACTGGAACGCCAGTAGATCCCCTCCTGGGCCAGACCTTTGTTTAGATGCCTCTGACAGTGGGGTTGAAGAGAGGAGGTCTTTTTTGGGGGGGCAGAGTGTCAGTTTTGAAGAGGCTTGAAAGAGGGGGTTCTACTCACCTTTCTTGACCAAAGGCGCTCTACGCTGCAGATCTCAACCCGTTTCAAGCAGGGGCAGCTTTGGAAAATGGCTGCTCGGGTGATAACCATATTGCTAGCAGATGAGGACTCGCTTGGTGGCAAAATATCTATCGATAGTGCTATCGTTAAAGCCTCTTTGAAATGCTGGAGGTAGTTTTATGT
>NW_015215825.1:0-2568 GCF_001447785.1 Gekko japonicus | reverse complement strand
TCTTCCTTTCCTTTTTTGAGCCACCTTGAAACCCTCGAATGGAAGGAAGACAAGAGATGCACATTTTAATTAATATAATTAAGAATGGAATTGCCCTCCATGCTTCTGTCTACTCCCCCTTAAAGTGGAGTGGCCACCATGACATCCTGTGGCACTCTGTGTCCCAGAACTCCATTCCATGTAGTCTTGAAAAGCATTCCCCTTTTCTCCTGTCTTGACCTTTCTGGCCAACAACGTGACTAGGTGCCCCAATCCCATCTGGGCAGGAGGCACCCTTACCACTTGACAGGGCATCCCGGGCATCCTCCTGAGCCTGTGCCCTCTGACTTCCCTCTGACGGAGCTCCTTCTTCCTCAGAGATCTTTGCTTCCATCTTCACGGGTCGTCCCCACATCTGAAACTACAGTGAGGTAAGAGGAGGAATGGAAATATCTGGCAAAATATCTAGAGGTAGAAATATCCAAGAAAAGGTAGGAACAATACACTGAGGAATTATACAAAGGAAAGGATGACAGATTCCTTTCCAGAAGAATCTCCTGAAGAACCATCAACGGTTTAAGAAAAGGAAGGGAAAGTTGCATTTAGAGCAATTGGGAGAAACAAATCACCAGGAGTATATGGGATATCAAGAGAAATATTCCAAGGCACAGAAAAGGAGTCCCTCAAAATCTTAACAAGAATATGCTAACAAAGATGGAAAGCAAAACAATGGCCCACAGACTGAAAACACTCACTTTACATTGTAATTCGAACGAAAGGAGAAATCAAAGGCTGCAGCAACTACTGGACCTTCGCATTAATTTCTCATGGGAGTAAAGTGATGCTCAAAATCTTACAACAAAGACGGTTTCCACGTTTGGAACAAGAAATGCCAGATGTTGAAGCTGGATTCAGAAGAGGACAAGGTACATGAGACCATATTGCAAATTTAGATCGGTCATTGGAGCATACGAGAGAATTCCAGAAGAAAGTCAGCTGGTGTTTCATAGATTACAGCAAATCTTTGGACTGTGTGGATCATGAGAAGCTATGGCTGGTTTTTAAAGAAATCGGCGTGCCACATCATCTGTTTCCTTTGATGTGCAACCTGTACTCTGGACAAGAGACCACTGTTAGGACAGAAGATGGAGAAACAGAATGGTTTCCAAATTGGCAAAGGTGTCAGACTACAATGTATTTTATCTCCTTTTCTCTTCAGTCAATATGCAGAACATATAATAAGGAATGCTGGATTCGATTTAAATGAATGAGGAGTGAAAATTGGCAGAAGGGCTTCCGGAAAAATGGCACGGCGCCGAGGGTGATTTTCGGACGCTGACGAATCTCCCTGACCTTTCTTGCTTTTTTGGAGACCCCTTCCCATCTTCGTCGACTGTGTTGGACTCCACTCGATCTCCTGGAGGGAGACCGGGCACAAGAGGCTTGTCCAACCCCCCCCCACAACAGCGGTTAGCGGGGGAGAGACTGTTTTGCCCCAATGTAGAAGCAAGAAGAGGAGCAGCCTGGATTCCATGCTGCACTAGACGCGACCTCCCCTTTTAAGTTTTGACACTAAAAGACACCATGCAACTAGAACAGAAGAGTGAGTATGCATGTATTTTTTCACAAAATGAGTTATACACCCATTAACTGATCCCCTATGGCAGTGATGGCGAAACTTTTAGAGACCGAGTGCCCAAACTGCGACCCCAAACCCACTTATTTAATGGCAATGGAAGGGGAGAAAACAGAAACCTCAATTGGAGAAATGGTACTAATATATTTGCAAAACACAGAATTTGGCTGCCTGACAGTGGAACAATTTAAAAAATATTTGTTTGACCAGGTTCGCCAGGCAGCCGAAGAGGCATGCAAAAACATTGTAAAGAACTTTCAAAGCGCACGCTTGCAAACCAAAAAGCAGAGCCCGTGCAATGTCAGCAACCACGAGAGAGTTATGAAAACAGAAAAGATTATATTCAAAAAAAAGAGGTTCAGGACAAAAAAAAGGAAAAAAGAAACGATGCCAGACAAAACCGGGACAGTAAGAAACAAGAAGTGAAGCCAGAAAGGATAAAAGAGAATGCCCAAAAAAAACCCACACGCAGAGAAGAAGCAGCAGCTAGTGAGTGAGAGGTCTTTCTGGGAACGAGGACAGAGAAATTAAAAAACTGAAGTTAGATTTGGCAATTTGGAAGGGACAGAATTCTAAAGCTAAATCTGCCAAATACAAAGATATAAGACATCTAGGAATGACAATTAAAAAGAAGTTGCTACAGGAAATTAATCAACAAGGTCTATTGTGTGGGTTAGATAACTTCTGGAGAGGCAAAAATGGGTTAGGTTTGAGAATGAAATCAACAATAACATTGGCTGCTGGGGGCCTTTTTGTAAAGTTACAAAAAAAGACCTCAAACTAACCAAAGGTCCCAGATATGCAGCCCTCTAGAAGCGTGGAGTAAGTGGCAGGAGCTATGGCTAAGAAAAACTTCAAGATGGACACCACTAAAAGCTATAAATAGTGATATAACAGGAAACGAATGGTGGGAAGGGCTAAAACCTAAAGGTTATCATAGACTGGGAGACATG
>NW_015215824.1:0-2563 GCF_001447785.1 Gekko japonicus | reverse complement strand
GTATGTGTTTCCGGGGAGGGGGGTTAGGGGCACATTGTGACTCCCGGGGTTCATCAGAACGGTGGCCATTGGCATCACATGGTTCAGTGTTGAGATTTTTTATTACTGTTTGTTCTTTCATAATCAGCTTCTCTTTGACCTTTCCTTTGCTTAGACTTAGGGCAAGGACTGCCTGTGGGTCCTGCATAGCCCTAAACAACATAGGATAGCCCATTTGCATTTTCCCTTTCTCCTCTGCCCGCTCTCACCTTTTCTCTCGCTCCACAGGGCTGAGGCCTGCTGTCCTTCTCCCCACTTTCTCCAATACGTTTCTCTCACTCTTTTTAAGCCACACCCTCTTTCCCACTCTGTGATCCTGCACCCCTCGCCTAGCAACCTTTCCCCAGCCAAGACATTTCTACAGGCCAGGCTGTCTCAGTGGCTGAATTCGCACTAGAGCTGCCTCCATGTTGCACCGCCGTTTGCCCCGATACTATTGGTCAATTCCACACCCGAAGCCATGGGGCTGCATTTTGACCTACGGCTTCACCCGATTTCCTCCACAGTTTCGTGATCCTCAAAAAACAGGATCACGAAACTGTGGGGGAAATCGGGCAAAGATGCGAGTCAAAATGCAGCCCTGCAGCTTCGGGTGTGAAATTGACCAATAGTATCGGGGCAAACATCGAGGCAGCTCTAGTGCGAAATCAGCCAGTGTCTGCTTGTGGCTGCCCCAGTTCCTGGCCCCTGCCTGTGGCTCATTTCCCCATTCCACTGGCTTGCTTCTCCCCCCACAGCAATGGGCACTGTCGCACCATCATTTCACTGTTTTGTGTTTTCCTTAATAAGGAACAGAGAGCATGGCTGGAGGGCAAAAAAATAGCCGTACAAGAGTGGGAAGAAAATCAGGCAAATGATACAGAAGAGATCTGTGTCATTTCTATTTCCTCCACATATGGTGGTCTTGCTCTAGTTATTGGATTTTTTTGGAAACAGGTTCATCAAAATATATTTTTTTAATTACAAGTATAAAGTTAAATTTTCTCCCTGAAGTCTTTTTATTGGAATACCAAACCCCTCCAGTAGGAAATGAAGAGCATAATGAATTAATCGCTGCTTTACTTTCTACAGCAAGAAATACTGTAGCTGCTCATTGGAATAATGTTTTGCCTCCCCATATCAATACCTGGTTAAGTCGAATCTGGTCCTATTTTGTTATGGCAAAGATTACTGTTGGCACTATGCGACCATACTCTGAGAAAGCTTACAATAATTTTGTTACAACTTGGTTTCCACTAATGCAATTTCTGTCTGAACAGGATATCATTCCGAATAATCCGATATACAAAGATATGATCTTTTTCTAGTTCTTTCTTGGCCTCCCAACTTTCTTTCCTTTGTTGAAGGCTGAATGTTTTAATGGTTTAACGGTATTCAGATGAGCTAGCATGTTGTTTTGTGTTTTTGTATGGAATTGACATATGTAGATTTAAATAAAATTGAATGAAAAAAATACATTTATGAAGTCCTCATAACTGCCATTTATTTGTATTACATCTTGGGGGCAATCCATCTTTGAGTATAGCTGAGCTAGACCACAAGTACTGTGAGGCAGTTATCACTATCAGTCGTCTCTAATGTGATTTTTCTGTTCACAAGAAATAAACCTTTTCAGGGGTAGCTAGTGGTTGGTCACGTGATCAGCAGCCCCATGTGATGTTCATGTTGTTGGACCACACCACTTCAGACTGCAGGTGGGGGGGGATCAAATATTTTAAGACACCTTGCCCATCCCAAACAAGCATGTGGAAGAGGAATTTCTTGCCTAGCTTTCTTGCCAATGTATTGGCTTTCACTGTTTGTAGCATGTATGATATGAGCGAACCCCCATACCTTGAGGTCTGAATTGAGAAAGTGCAACAATGAATAAGAACATAAGAGAAGCCATGTTGGATTGGGCCAACACTCTGTGTCACACTGTAGCCAAAACCCAGGTGCCGTCAGGAGCACCACCAGCAGGGCCAGAAGTCCAGAATCCCTCCCACTGTTGCCCCCCCCAAGCACCAAGAATACAGAGCATCCCTGCCCCAGACATAGTGTTCTCTCTATAAAGGTAAAGATAAAAGTTTATCTTGCTTGAAAGTTAGTCAAATCCGGCTCTAGACAGCCAGTGCTGTCTGAAGATGTTTCCGTGGTCACGTGGCCAGCACGACTAAATTGTGAGGTGCACGGAATGCTGTTACCTTCCCACCAAAGTGGTGCCTATTTACCTACTTGCAGTTTTTGCTTTCGGACTGCTAGGTTGGCAGGAGCTGGGGCCAGAGACGGGAGCTCACTCCGCCACGCGGCACTAGGGTCTTGAACGGTTGAACTACAGACCTTCTGGTCTGCAGCTCAGATGGACCTATGCACCATATGTTTGTCCACATGTATCACATGGGGCTGCTGATTACGTCGTTTGGACCTAAGAGACCAAATGAGTTTGGTATTTTTTAGAGCAAACATTTTGAGGTAGGTTCGAATCCATGCATTGTGATCTCCCATAGTATAATTCGGACCAATGCACTGTAGGTAAGATAAGGCA
>NW_015215823.1:0-2592 GCF_001447785.1 Gekko japonicus | reverse complement strand
AGTCCAGGTGGATGCATTGTCGTGAGCTTTGTTATGAAGCTCAAGACAATGCATCCGCCTGGATTAAATCGTTATGAAGCCGAAGAAAATGCACCCACCTGGACTGAATTATTATAACACTCAAGACAACGCATCCACCTGGACGGAATAGTTATGAAACTCAGGACAAATGCACCCACCTGGACTGAATCGAGACCTAGGTTTCCTGTCTCATTACCAATGCTGATTTCTCCACGCTTACTATCTCTCTGCATATCACACCTTCTATTGTCATTTGCCTGCTAATGTCAATTGGCATCTGAAATCACTCCACTCTCCTAGATATAAGGACAGATGGACTCACATTCTAGCTGTACCGGAAGAAGTGAGCAGTGACTCGCGAAAGCTCATACCCTGCCACAAATGGTGTTAGTCTTTAAGGTGCTACGGGACTCCTACTCTTTTCTACAGCATGTATTTGCTCTATCATGTGGGATTGTGCAGAATAATCTGTGAGAGCTCACTCAGTTGCGAGTTGTCACTTGATGGTGCAGTCACAGCAAGATAAATACACTGTTATGAAAAAGACTCTTCCAGGCCCTGAATTGTGCTGGTTTTGGGTGACGAACAAAAATGGTTGTACAAAGACTGAGTTTAAATATTTGTAAGATATTTATATTTCCAAGATATGTTTGCCTGCCTTTGGAATGAGTTTGGGGTCAAAATCAAACCAATAAAACAATTAGCAATTAGTTAGAAAGAGCACAATTCCAAAATTCCACAAAGGCAGTAATCTGGTTTTTTTTAATTCCACCCTTCCTCTAGGGAGTTCTGCGGGGTATGTGTTGTTCCCCTCTTCAGTTTTATCTCACAACAACCCTGTGAGGTACGTGGGGAGGGAGAGAGAGAGAGTAACCTCCAAGTTTTCCCAGTGAACTTCATGACTGAGTGGGGATTTGAACCCAGATCTTTCCTAGACCTTCTCTGATACTCTAGCCACTGCACCACACACTCAAAACTGAGAATCCTGACCAAATCATGGACTTCTCTCATCCTCCGTTAAACTACCCAAGTGGTCTGAGTCCCCACATAGAAAATCTCATCTGATTTTTTTTGTACTAGGCCTCTTTCTCTGCTCAGTTCTCTCTTTCCCCCTCACTTTCCATAACTGTCAGTAAAAATGAAGTAAATGATTTTCTTACTTCACACTGTATCTGAGGAAGTGAGCTCTGGCTCACAAAAGCTCATAGAGGAGCAAATATTGTTAGTCTTTAAGAAGCCTCTGGACTTCTTGCTTAGGGTCACCCAACTTCTTCCTAAGAAAGGGCTGCTCATGTTTCAAGGAGGGTGAAAGACCACTGTGGTGTAGTGCTTAAAGTGTCGGATCTGGGAAATCCCGGTTTGAATCTCCACTCGTGCCATGGAAGCTTGCTGGCTGACCTTGGGCCAGTCACACACTCTTAGCCTAACCTACCTTGGGTTGTTGTGAGGATATAAAATGGAGGAGACAAAAACGACATAAGCTGTTGGGTGCCCATGGGGGGGGGTAAGCAGGCTTTTAAATAAGTACTCATTAGCAAACTTCTCTCTTTTTTGGTGAGTAGTATGTGTGTGTAAGTGTGTGTGTGTGTGCGTGTGCCTGGAAGTCATGGTTGACTTCTGGTGACCCCTAGTGGGGCTTGGCCATTTCAGAGAGGTGGCTTACTATTGCTTGCATCTGCCTCCCAGCCCTGATATTCCATAGAGGTCTCCCTTCCAAGGACTTGCCGGGATCGGCCCTGCTTAGCTTCTGAGATCTGACGAGATTGGGCTTCCCTGGGCTATCCAGGTCAGGGCGAATTCCTTGGCACACTTGCCGTTTGCGGCACTTGGATGGGGAACGGAAAATGTTGCAGCCAGTCATTAAAGACATTGCTGGTGTGGCGGCAATACATATGCACATGTGAAAGAGAGGGCCAGAGGAATGCAGATGCAGGGCCGGCCCCAGCTTATTTTGCACCCTAGGTGAGGATCCCTTCTGGCACCACCACCATCCCGTGCGCCCACCAATTTTCAAAAATAAATGCATTTTAGGAAGAATGAAAAACACAAATAATCAAGAAACTCCCAGAGTACGGGGCCAGGTGCAGCTTGGCACCCCTAAGGGCCGGCCCGCTCTAGGCGATTGCCTAGTTCGCCTAGTGAGTGAGCCGGCCCTGTGCACATGAGGGCGCGATGGGGTGAGTGGGCGTCAGCCCCATGGGAGAGGACAAAAAGAGAGTGAGCAGCCCCCGGGGGTAGCAACGAAAGAATGGAGGGGGACATGTTTCAGGCTCCATTGCGGCATCGTGGGGGTTAGACTAGGACCCGGGAGCGCTGGGTTCAAATTCCTACGCTGCCATGAGACTCGCTGGGTGACTTGGGGCCAATCGCCCGTTCTCAGCCTCGCCTACCTCGCAGGGCGGTTGCGTGAGGATAAAAAGGGGAGCTGCATCAGGCCTAAACTAGGTAAACTGAAGGGGTGGGGTGAAGGCAGAAAAGGGGGAACCCCAGTGGGAGGGGGTTCATTTAAGGTGGGGAGGCAGGGTTGCCAGCCTCCGGTTTTGTGTAGTGGTTAAGAGTGCGGATTCTAAT
>NW_015215822.1:0-3325 GCF_001447785.1 Gekko japonicus | reverse complement strand
TGGACTCTGTGGCATTAAACCCTGCTGAGTTCTCCTTCTCCTCCCCCTTCTCCTTCGCTTTTAATGTATTACTTGCTTTGTTTATACCCAGCCTTTCTCTCCAATGGGGATCGAGAGTGGCTTACAGCATTCTCCTCTTCTCCATTAGATCCTCACAACAACCCTGTGAGGTAGGTTAGGCTGAGAGTGTGTGTGACTGGCCCAGGGTCACCCAGCAAGTTCCCATGGCAGAGTGGGGATTCGAACCTGGGTCTCCCAGATCCTAGTTGGAGATGTCGATCACTATGCCATGCTGACATTTTAGCTCCCATCTTAGGCCCTGTTGTTGGCCCTCCAGAGGAACTGGTTGGCCTCTGTGTGAGACAGGAGGCTGGACTAGATGGAACATAGAGCCAGTTTGGTGTAGTGGTTAGGTGCGCGGACTCTAATCTGGGAGAACCGGGTTTGATTCCCCACTCCTCCACTTGCAGCTGCTGGATGACCTTGGGCAAGCCATAGTTCTGTCAAAGCTGTTCTCTCAAGGACAGTTCTCTCAGAGCTCTCTCAGCCCTGCCTACCTTACAGGGTGTCTGTTGTGGGGAGGGGAAGGGAAATGAGTTTATATGCCGCTCTGACACTCCGAGTGAAGGGTGGGGTATAAATCTAATCTCTTCTCTTCTGCTTCTGTTGGTCTGATCCAGCAGGGCTCTTCTTATGTTCTTAGTGGGAAGGGACAATTGAAGGAATTGTGGTGCCCTTAGCTGGAAGCTTTGCAGAGCTGGACTCTGTGTTTGTGTGTGTGTCTTTTACCGACTGAAATTGGTGAGCTTGAGCATGAATAGAAAACCGTTTCTTTAGAGCTCCCATTCCCAAAAGCGATGCTACTGCTGTTTCATATTCTAGAATCCTCAGCAGGATGCTAGGTGCTGTATGGCATTTTATAATTTGCGTAGAAGGTTACGGGATGCATAAGCAGGACCACTAACTGGCTTGGTGACCAGGACTCATCTTGGGTTTGTTTGTCTGTTTCTTCTTCTCTATTTAACAGATTAGTTCAACATGATGTGCCAATTTGGTGATGGGTTTTCTTTTCTGCCTCCCCCCCGCCCCCCGCCAGCACTTAAATAGCAATGAGACCTAGAAGATGAATCACTTGTTCAATTATTTATAACCAGAGGAGGGCAACGAAGATGGTGAGGGGTCTGGAGACCGTCCTATGAGGAAAGGTTGAAGGAGCTGGGTCTGTTTAGCCTGGAGAGGAGATGACTGAGGGGTGATATGATAACCATCTTCAAGGACTTGAAGGGCTGTCATATAGAGGATGGTGCAGAGTTGTTTCTGTTGCCCCAGAAGGTCAGACCAGAACCAATGGGTTGAAATTAAATCAAAAGAGTTTTTGGCTAAATAGTAGGAAGAACTCCCTGACAGTTAGAGAGGTTCCGTTCCTCAGTGGAACAGGCTTCCTCGGGAGGTGATGGGCTCTCCTTCTTTGGAGGTTTTCAAACAGCAGTGCTGATTCTGTGAACTTAGGCAGATCATGAGAGGGAGGGCAGGAAGGGCTGCATCCGTGCTTAGTTCCTGTGGCCCTTTCTTACACTCCCAAGGAAATGCTGATCACCACATTGGGGTCAGGAAGCAATTTTCTCCAGGCCATTTTGGTCAGGGATCCTGGAGGGTTTTTTGTCATCTTCCAGGCATCTTCCAGGTGTGTGTGTGTGGGGGGGATATTTGTGATTTTCCTGCATTGTGCAGGGAGATGGACTAGATGACCCTGGAGGTCCCTTCCAACTGATCTCAAAGGTGGTGGATTTCTTTTTTCTTTTGGCAGATAGATCTACCTGATCTCGCTGTGGGAGCTGCAGAGAATCCCTCTTGAGAGAACAGCTCTGAAAGATCTTGTAAGTGACCCAAGGTCACACCAGCAGCTGCATGTGGAGGAGTCAGACCCGGTTCTCCCAGATTAGAGTTTGCACTCTAAACCAGTACACCAAACTGGCTAGCAAAATACATGAATCCAACCCATGCCCTTTAGAGGTCTGATGTGTGTCAGATTACCACAGGTTGCAGGCTAGTCTTACAGGAGGCACTTACAAGCTTTACTGTTTTGTTTTTTTAAAGGATAATTTTGGCGTTCACCTCACATGCCCTCCTATGCTTAACAGCAGCATTTTTAAAGGATAATTTTGGCGTTCACCTCGCATGCCCCCTATGCTTAACAGCAGCAAACCACCCAGTTCCAGCCAAGGGCATGACCACCAACCATTTACATTTTTGGAAACAGAAGGTCTTTATGAGCCTTTCATAACAACTACGGACTACCCTTCAGGGCGAATCACTGTGCCACAGACAGCTAGGAGTGAGCTGAGCCTCCCACGGGGGCATCGGTGCCCTCCTGGTGGTGCTGCCCCACGCATTCCCTGGCGTGGCTTGACTGGAGCCTCTGGCAAGGCATGCTCGCTGACTAGCAACGCTCCCTCTAAGCTGTGGAGTCTTGTGAGCAAAAATGCTACTTTGTGAGGTACTGGCATTAAAGTTGTGAGCGAGCGATTTGGGTATTGCATAAATAGGGTTAGGGTCGCTTCCAGAGCTTTTTTGCTGCCTGATCAATCCCTATATTAGAAGCATATTCACGCTGGCCCGTTTTAATGTACTCCCCTCAGCTGTGTTATATGGGAGATTTTTTAAAAAATACCATTCCCGGATAGGTTATGTCCCTGTGGGCTAAAAGAGACTGAAGGAATGGACCATGTACTTCTGACCTGTAGATTTTACCAGGATTTACATGTTTATCGGGAGCTGCGGTGGCTCAAGTGGTTAAGACGCTGAACTGCAGGCTGTGGAAGGTCGGTAGTTCAGCAGTTTGAGACCCAAGTGTGCCACATGACTGAGTGAGCTCCCGTCTCTAGTTCCAGCTCCTGCCAATCTAGCAGTTCGAAAGCAAGAAATTGCAAGTAGATACATAGGTACCACTTCAGTGGGAAGGTGACAGCATCCCATGTGCCTTGGTGTTTAGTCATGCTGGCCACATGACCACGGAAATGTCTTTGGACAGCGCTGGCTCTTTGGCTTGGAAACGGAGATGAGCACCGCAACCCTAGAGTCAGATTCAACTGGCTTTGGAGCAAGGGAACCTTTACCTTTTACATGCTTATCACCTCGTCCCTATACTGTGATCCCTGGAGGGCAAATCTGAGGAAAGTAAGTTAATGAACCTTCTAGCCTCAAACAAGGCCGATACCATCAAAGCGCTGGCAAACTTCCTTTACAGAGCATATAGGAGGAGAAGTTATTTTTTGGCAGAAGGGGTAGCGAAGTAGCTGTTTTGCTTGTTTGCCGTTTTTGTACC
>NW_015215821.1:0-2658 GCF_001447785.1 Gekko japonicus | reverse complement strand
AGGGAGGGAGGGAGGGAAAAGGTGAAAGAAAGGTGGGAAGAAAGCAATAGATGGGGGGGGGAGCAGCATCCAAAAGTTGCAAATTGACACAGTTGTGTTTTGCCAGGAGAGAAATAGGGTGAATGTCCATGGAGATTCCGTATGTTGTTAATCCAGCATGACCCCTGCTGGCCAGAGCACGGTACTGCTTAGTTTCTAGTTTTCTTTTTCGCGTGGCAGATAATTGGAACTCTAAATTTAAGATAAATTTGAGCGGAGTAGAATTTTTGATGCCTCCCTAGATGTCAAGCACTTAGTAGACCCCCAACATATTAATTTAATATCTACAGTTTATCTTAATTGGTCCTTTACTGCTGCGTTTTATTCCACCCTATTGTGCTGGTGTGTTTTAAGAAGCTGTTTGGTTTCTTGCTGTTTGAAGATGTTGCTGTTCTTCCAAACAGATTTTCATTTTGACGCTGATGGATTTTATACATATTGTTCCTATGTACTGAACTGATGTTTTCAGAGCAATTACTTTGTGAGCCAATTTATAAAGATATAAAATCACCTGGGTATTGTTTAAGTAGGAAGACAGGCTAGAATGCTTTGTATCTGATGAACCGTATCTGGATTTCAACGATTCAGTGTGGTTTTCAAGTACATACACAGTTGCGTATGTGGAAGTGGAAAGCCAGTAATGGAAGGAGGAGGAGGAGGAGGAGGAGAGTTGGATTTATACCTCGCCCTTTACTCTGACTCTTGCTCTGAGGCGGCTTACAATGGCTTTCCCTTCCTCTCCATACAACAGACACCCTGTGAGGTAGATGGGGCTGAGAGAACTTGGAGAGAACAGCTCTGAGAGAACTGTGACTGACCCAAGGTCACCCAGCTGGGTGCATGTGGAGGAATGGGGAAACCAAACCCAGTTCCCGAGATTAGAATCTGCCGCTCTTAACCACTGCACCAAACTGGCAGTAAGTCAGAGTTTGTGAACACATAGTAAAGGTAAAGGTTTCCCTTGCTCGAAAGCCAGTCGAATCCGACTCTAGGGTTGCGGTGCTCATCTCCGTTTCAAAGCCGAAGAGCCAGCGCTGTCCGAAGACGTTTCCGTGGTCATGTGGCCGGCATGACTAAACACCGAGGTGCACGGAACGCTGTTCCCTTCCCATCGAAGTGGTCCCTATTTATCTACTTGCAATTTCTTGCTGTCGAACTGCTAGGTTGGCAGGAGCTGGAACTAGGGAGCTCACCCCATCTTGCAGCACCCGGGTCTTGAACTGCTGAACTACTGACCTTCCACAGCCTTCAGTTCAGCGTCTTAACCACTTGAGCCACCGCAGCTCCATCTGAGCTACATATCAGATAGTTAAATGAGGTCACAGGGGTTGCCAGCCTTCAGGTGGGGCCTGAAGATCCCCCAGAATTACAACTGAACTTCGGATGACAGAGATCTGTACCCCAAATTCCTACCAAGATAAAAGTCATCCCTGTATGGCTGGCAACTCTATTCTGGGCAGATAGAAACAAACCCCCTGTTCCGACATTAGGCTGCTAAACATAACATAAGAAGAGCCCAGTGGTCCATCTAGTCCAGCATCCTGTCCCACACAGAGGCCAACCAGTTCCTCTGGAGGGCCAACAACAGAGCATAGAGGTGCCACGGCCTTCCTAAGAATATAAGAAGAGCCCTGCTGGGTCAGACCAGTGATCCATCTCGTCCAGCATCCTGTGTCATACAGGGGCAAACCAGTTCCTCTGGAGGGCCAACAACAGAGCATAGAGGTGCCACGGCCTTCCTAAGAATATAAGAAGAGCCCTGCTGGGTCAGACCAGTGATCCATCTCGTCCAGCATCCTGTGTCATACAGGGGCAAACCAGTTCCTCTGGAGGGCCAACAACAGAGCATAGAGGTGCCACGGCCTTCCTAAGAATATAAGAAGAGCCCTGCTGGGTCAGACCAGTGATCCATCTCGTCCAGCATCCTGTGTCATACAGGGGCAAACCAGTTCCTCTGGAGGACCAAAGCAACAGGGCATGGAGGTCAAGGCCTTCTCCTCTGATGCTGCCTCTCAGCGCTGAGATGCAGAAATCTCCTGCCTCTGGACTCAACGATCTCTTACGAGGGTTGTGCTTGACAAGTCTGAATACGCTCCTTGGCGCTCTGCTGCTGGCAAAACAGAAGCGTGCAAAGCAGAGAAATTAATATTGAGTGCTGCACTTCAGAGTAGTAAGGACTTGTGGATCCGTGGGGGGAGAAGAATTTGCAAAGGGGGAGGGAAGAGTGGAGAAGTCGGGGGAGTTCATCGCTTGTGAGTAAGAAAGAAGGGTGTCTCAGCTCTCACGTGGGAGCTCACTCCGTCACGCGGCACTCGGGTCTCGAACTGCTGATCTACAGACCTTCTGGTCTGCAGCTCAGCATCTTAACCTCTGGGCCACTGTGGCCCATGTATGTATGTATGTTTGTGTGTGTGTGTGTGTATAAAAAAGACATCCTTAGCACTCAAACCATCTCCTAGAAAAATTGTCATAAGGCAGAATAGCCAAACCAACAATAGGTTGGAAAACACTCAATTCTCCACCCCAACATGCAAGCAGAGTTTACTCTTTTAAAGCCACCAGACTGGTTGGGAAATTCCTGGATATCTGAGGAGGTGGAGCCAGGGAAGGGCGGGGTTT
>NW_015215820.1:0-3756 GCF_001447785.1 Gekko japonicus | reverse complement strand
TCTTATGTTCTTATGTTCTTATGAATGCCCCGTCCTGTCAACTCTATCAACTCACTCTGCGTAAGCCACCTGGAGTCAACATGAGAAGCATGGACAATACACAATGCCAATAAATAAAGTAACAAATCAATATCCTGCCTTTCCGCTAAGGTTCTCCCCGTCCTCTGTTTATCCTCATAAGAACCCTGCGAAGTAGGCCAGGCTGAGGGAGCGACAGGGACGAGGTCACCTAGTAAAGGGCAGGGGATGTGGGGATTTGAATCCGAGACTCCAGCCATCCCACATTTTTCTTCGGCAAATCTGGGAAGGAGACTGGGAACTGCAGACAGTCTTGACCTTGAGCCAGTTTGGTGTCATGGTTAGGAGCGTGGACTCTAATCTGGGAGAACCGGGTTTGATTCCCCACTCCTCCACATGCAGCTGCTGGTGTGACCTTGGGTCAGTCACAAGTCCTCTCAGAGCTGTTCTCTCAGGAGCAGTCCTCGAGAGAGAGATAGCTCTCTCAGCCCCACCAACCTCACAGGGTGTCTGTTGTGGGGAGGGGAAGGGAAAGGAGATTGTCAGCCGCTCTGAGACTCCTTCGGGTAGTAAAGGGAGGTGTATAAATCCAATCTCTTCTCCTCTCCTCCACCATGCAGCTGCTGGTATGACCTTGGGTCAGTCACAAGTTCTCTCAGAGCTGTTCTCTCAGGAGCAGTCCTCGAAACAGCTCTCTCAGCCCCGCCTACCTCACAGGGTGTCTGTGGTGGGGTGGGGAGGGGAAGGGAAAGGGGATTGTAAACTGGTCTGAGACTCTTTTGGATAGTGAAGGGCGGGGTATAAATCCAGTCTCCTCCTCCTCCTCCTCCTCCTCTTCTTCTTCTTCATGTGTCTGTACAGTTCACATATCTCTAAACAGGCATGTTTCTTCCACGACATGTCCCTTTTAATGATATATATTTCGATAATATCTTTATTCATTTCTACCCGGTCTTTCTCCCCAATGGGAGCGCAAACAGCTTACCTCATTCTCCTCTCCCGTGCTTTGTCCTCACAACAACCCTGTGAGGTAGGTTAGGCAGAGAGGATGTGACTGGACCAAGGTCACCCGGCAAGCTTCCGCGGTGGAGCGCGGAGTCGAACCTGGGACTCCCAGAACCGAGCCTGACGCTCTAACCACTACAGAGACACTGGCTCTTATTTTAAAAAACAAAACCGTGGACCTACCACTTTAAAAGTGCACCTGCTCGCCCTTTCCAGGTCACGTAAAAACCATCCGGTTGGAAGAAAAACTTCTGACTCGTTCTTCGTCCCAGAAACCTCCCAAAGAAATGTCCATCGAGGCTCCATATCATTATTTAATTTCATTCAGTTGATTAAAAGTCAGACAGTTAAGCAACAAAGAACACTGGCTGATAAAACTGGCTCCAGTTGATTATTTTTCTTTAAAAAAACATATTGTTGTGAGGCATGAAGGAAGGACGTTCACTTCCCCTTGGTGTAGTGGTTAAGTGCGCGGACTCTAATCTGGGAGAGCCGGGTTTGATTCCCCACTCCTCCACTTGCAGCTGCTGGATGACCGTGGGCAAGCTATACTTCTGTTAGAGAGCTGTCCTTGAAAAAGAGTAGCTTCCGTCAGAGCTCTCTCAGCCCCACCTGCCTCACAGGGTGTCTGTTGTGGGGAGGGGAAGGGAAAGAAGTTTGTAAGCCGCTCTGAGACTCCTTCGGGTAGTGAAGGGCGGGGTATGAATCCAATCTCTTCTCCTCCTCCTCCTCCTCTTCTTCTTCTATAGTCTGCATGGCGTACCCTTGATCTGTCTTGCTGATGAATGGAAAGGGGAGTTTGCAGCTGCTGGTGTGACCTTGGGTCTGTCACGAGTTCTCTCAGAGCTGTTCTCTCAAGAGCAGTCCTCGAAAGAGCTCTCTCAGCCCCAAATATCTCACAGGGTGTCTGTTGTGGGGAGGGGAAGGGAAAGGAGTTTGTGAGCCACTCTGAGTGAAGGGCGGGGTATAAATCCAATCTCCTCCTCCTCCTCCTCCTCCTCCTCCTCTTCTTCTTCTTCTTCTTCTTCTTCTTCTTCTTCTTCTTCTTCTTCTTCTTCTTCTTCTTCTTCTTCTTCTTCTTCTTCTTGTGCCACCCAGCTTCCCAGCTGGGGGGGACGGGGCTCTGGGTTTGCTTCTCTTCCTTACCCAATTCCGATACCCTTTGGATGCTCACATCTTACATCAGAAGGCGGCTCCTTACACTGACACCAGAACTCGGGGGTATCCCAGGAAGCCGATGGGCAGTAGGATCAGGACAGACAAAAGGAAATACGACTTTACACAGAGAGGGATCCAGATGTGGAACTGGCTGCCAGAGGGTGTCGTGATGGCCACAGGAATAAACAGCTTTTAAAGCGGGATTAGACAGATTCATGGAGGAGAAGCCTATCAGTGGCTACTAGCCCTGGTGGCTGAGGGGAACCTCCATGTTCAGAGGCACTCTGAATCCCAGAGCCAGGAGGCAGCCTCAGGGAACTGGTTGGCCACTGGGTGAGACAGGATGCTGGACTAGATGGACTACTGGTCCGATCCAGCAGGGGTCTTCTGGGGTTCTTACCAGGAGAAGGCCTTGGGCTCTCTGCCCTGTTGTTGGCCATTCAGAAGAACTTGTTGGCCACTGTGTGAGACAAGATGCTGAACTAGATGGGCCACTGGTCAGATACAGCAGGGCTCCCCTGAGGTTCTTATGAAGGCCTCCATGCCCTGTTGTTGGCCATTCAGAAGAACTTGTTGGCCACTGTGTGAGACAAGATGCTGAACTAGATGGGCCACTGGTCAGATACAGCAGGGCTCCCCTGAGGTTCTTATGAAGGCCTCCATGCCCTGTTGTTGGCCCTCCAGAGGAACTGTTTGACCACTGTGTACCATGCTGCTTTCTCTCTTGCGACGAGATACTCCAGCAAGGGGCTTTTGGGGAAACTGAGAAGCAGAGGCGGTTGACCCTTGCCTTCCTCTGCAGAGCCTTCCTGGGTAGTCTCCCTTCCAAGAACCAATCCTGCTTAGCTTCCGAGATCTGACGAGGTCAGGCTACACCATGCCGCCTTCTCTCTTGCAACC
Organism: Gekko japonicus; assembly: GCF_001447785.1. Lineage (NCBI taxonomy): Eukaryota > Metazoa > Chordata > Lepidosauria > Squamata > Gekkonidae > Gekko > Gekko japonicus. The sequence goes on along the minus strand of NW_015215820.1, from coordinate 675 downwards.
AGATACCCCAGCAAGGGGCTTTCGCGGAAACCGAGAAGCAGAGGCGGTTGACCCTTGCCTTCCTCTGCAGAGCCTTCCTGGGTGGTCTCCTCTGCGAGATCGTCCTATGTTATGCCGCCTTCCCTCCTGCTACTAGAGACCGGATACAGAATGGTCGGAACAGTCCAAATAAATGTTTACTTATTAATTTATTATCCGGGGTAGGAACAGCAAGTGAAAAATAGTAAGCTAGTGGGGGGTGGTGACATATTAACCTTTAGCCGATAGGATGACGGAGTCCAAAACGTTTTGGGGCTTCCCCCCCAAAAAAAAAACCTCCCAGGGAATGCCTTCGCTCATCTTGGACCCCACATAAGCAGGCCGAGTTGTTCCAGGCCTGCGTCTTGCAATGGGCTTCCCTCCCCGGGCAGGCGGGACGACCAGGTAATCCCCCACTAATCGACTTGCCAGTCACGTCAACCGGAGGAAACATCGATCCGGCAGGAGAACCTGAAAAATCCATCTTGATTAAATATCCGTGAGAAGAAGAAGAGACGGTTCCGCGGCAGGCAGAGCCCCGCCGAAGCAAGAGCGTTGGGGAATCGCGTGGGCCTCTTGGAGATCAATGTAGTAGAAGCCCGTTTAGGGGGAGTGGGTTCCAATCCCGTTTGTGCGTTGCCGATCTTTCCCCACAGA
>NW_015215819.1:0-2631 GCF_001447785.1 Gekko japonicus | reverse complement strand
ACAGCAGGAGCAAGTCGCGGTAAGAAGTCAGCGTGACCACAGCCTCTGGTGAATTGATAGCTGCAATCAGGATTGTGCCTCCCAAAGTATTGCCTGGACAGCTAAGAACAGAGACAGAGGAGCACCAGGGTGGAGGTATGGACCTGAGGAAGGAATGCACAGTGGGCAGCTTAGGGCCTACCTCATTCTAGCTTTTTTTTTTCCCCTGGGAAAGGAAAGGCTGTGTAAGTCTTGGCAGGAGCAGGGACCTTAACCAGGCTACCAGGAAGGGCAGAGATCCCAGCATCATATTTAAACCTTAGTTAGGTACCTTGCTAGTTCAACAGCTCCACATAGACACTCCACCCTAGCCAGGACAGACCAGGTCTTTCCACTTCAGTCTCTGGTACCATGTTTGTTTGCAGAGGCCTGGTCCTCACTCCTGTCTCCCCTTGGGGAACCTGCTTCATTCTTGCCATGCCTTCACAGAAGGGCTGCCAACCTCTAGTTGGGGCCTGGATCTCTGTAGCCTGAAGATGAGCTGTGATTCCAGGACATCCTCAGGTCCCACCTGGAGGTTGGCATCCCTGCTTCCTTCTCCATCTCTGCTTCCATATGAGGAGACTGCTGCAACCCACTAGAGACCCGGAGACAGTTGCCTATGCTGTCAGCCAGACCAGGAATCAGGTCCCACTGCTAGAATATCCCACTTCAAGACCCCTGGAGCTTTGCAATCACTTGACTCTGTATTTTTTTTTAATTTGGTAGATTTGTAGATTACGTCAAGTGTCAACTGACTTGAAGGCTTGCTTGACATCAGCTATCCATGCTTTTTTGTTTTTGTAGCATACCTAGCTGAAGGACAATAAGCTGTCATTCCCATGAGAAGCATACTTCATGACCCACCCAGCAAGTTCCCGAGGGGTGTACTACAGCCTGCCAGCTACTGAGTAATCCCCCTACTGTTGTTAGCAGACAACAACATAAGTTTGTTTATACAAATGTGGGCCAGATTGGCTTGGTAGGCTTCAGGCTTTTAGACTCTTTTCCAGATGCTGCGATTTTTATTATATGAGGAGCAAGGAAATAGGACAGAACATACTGAGAGCCAAAAGAGACAAGGTGATAGAAGTTCCATAACTCCGTCTCCAGCATGGTTTTGTCATTAAATACCAACTTGGAGAGTAATTCAGAATGGGGCTATAGAGTGTGTGCGGGGGTATGTGTGTGTCAATCCCATGATATTTCTGCAGCCTCAAACATATCTTTAAAGGCCTTTCTACTGCACACATACAAGTTGTGTTTATGTCCCCCCCCCCAAGCAGGGCAAATAGCAATCCATACCTATGAACTCCCTTATTTTTTTTAAAAAAAATCACCTTGCTTTGTGTGATACTGTTGGGGCCACTGTTTGTGAAACAGAATGCCAGAGTTCCTCTTAGGTGCCCAGATGGGGTTGCAAAACTCCCAGTGGGCTTAGAGTTCTCCCAGAATTACAACTGCTCTCCAGACTAGAGAGGTCGGTTCCCCTTGAGGAAATGGCAGATTCAAAGGGCAAACTCTATGGTATGCCACAGAGTCTTGGTATAATCTCTCCCCAAATCCCACCCCTTCCACAGGCTCTGCCCCCAAATTTCCATGAATCTTGCAGCCTGGAATTGGCAACCTTATGCCCAGAACTAATCATGTACTTTTTTGGATCCTTGCCTCTGCATTTTTATAAGTATATTTCTGTTCCATATTTGAACGGCTCTCAATTATTTTCATTTGAATCACTCAGAGATATTCATCCTGTCCATGTTGATTAGATTTCAAAGCAATCTCGAACACAGAGATGGCTGAGGGATCAGATTTCTTAAGCCTTTACGAGACTGAGCAACAAAGAAAAGACAAACTGTAAGTGAAAACAGAATTGTGAGAAAGCAGTGAGACATGTCTTCATGCTCCATCCTCAAAGAAAACTTGTAAGGCATGGAGAACAAGGACAAGGCAAGGGAAAATAAAACATTAGCAAGGCAGAAAATTAATTTGGAATGCATGCTAGGCAGAGAATCAGATAAGTTCAAATGTAATGGTATTACCTAGTATTTGGAAATTGTTGTGCAAGCACTCAGAGGGGAAAAACTCAGGGCCACGGTGAAAACGTAAGCAATACACATAGAATAAATCATTGGGCACCCTTAATCTCTGTCTTAATTAGGGATTCTGTGATCCTGGAAAATAGCATGTTCAAAAATCAAACTTGTCCTGCTCACATACCCATTTCCCCTCAAACTGAGCACCACATATACTCATACAAATATGTTTGGAATTTAAAATGGTGTTTTGAGCATTTTCATCCATATAGTTGGTGAATTTAATCATTACAAGGGTGCTGGCTGGTGGCCAATATCAGTGCATGCTTAGAATTTACTGGATTACTGGGGTTGGTGGGAATTGTGACAGGCATAGCTTTTAAAGCATCTCCAAGGCTGCAATCTTATGCAAACTTCTATGGGAAAAAGCCCCAATGAACATGGTGGGACTTATGTTTGGGTATACACAGAAGTTGTTTGCTTGTTTTACAGAAAGCTGCTTTGGAAGCCCCATGTTGGGCTGAGAAGTGGTATATGAAGGGCTACCATGATGCTTTTTCTGGACCATTTTTGCTTC
>NW_015215818.1:0-2649 GCF_001447785.1 Gekko japonicus | reverse complement strand
GTTCCTGCCCAAAAATAGCCCTGTAAGTTCATAATTAAAAAGGCATCCTGTCAAACAGATCTCCTGCCTGAAATGTTGAAGGATTATTATTAGAGTATAATTTCACTCCCTGAAATTTTGTGTTTGGCTTTGCCTCCTGCAGCAGCCATTTTATGGTTATGTTCACCACCCAATGTCAGAATTCCAAATCTACCTGCAAGTTCAAAAAGACAGAGGACCCTGAGGTGGACTACATGCTATAATAAACTTGACTCACTAATTCCTGTTTACCAAATGGTGAATAAAAGGGCAAAGGGGAGAGAGGGATAATGTAATTCTGAGGAATTTAGAGGGAAAGGAATTTGGAAATGACCGGGGGGGGGGACATTTCTGTAGTGAGAAATGTCTGCCCAAGATCAAGTATTCTGCAGTAATGATCCCTGCTTACCATCTGTGCAGTGCAACCTGCCGTGGCCCCAACAATCCTTGTTTTAGCACTCTGAGGTGGAACTCTGTAAATGGCAGGTGGTTGGATTTGCCTGGTTAGTTACAAATTGTGAGGAATTAGCTCACTTTAACCTTGATTTCCTCAAGAAGTCGAGGTAATATTAGTGGGGAAAGAATCAATCCCTAGTGACATCAGGGATACCACAGAGTGGATCCAAAATAACATTTCCATGGATTGAACCATCTCTGCCAATGGACCACCTCTCACCTCCCACTGCAACCCCAAATGCTGCTGATGGGGGGCAGATGACTCCCAGGAACATAATTTCAGGGGGACATTTGGAGATGTAGTGGGAGGCAGGCGAGAACAACACACAGCTAGCAGAAAACATCCAATTCATGAAAATGCTGCACTGGAACCAATCCCATATCGCTTTTATCTCAGGGTAAGTAATTATATACCTAGTAGGGCTCTTTCTACAGATTCACAGTTCCATGAGAATCACAGAGATCTCACCTAAACAATCAGCAAGTAGGCAGGATGCAACACCTCATTCATCTAGAAAGGGGATAGTATTTCAAGTTATATTTGAGTAATAACCCTCAAATCAGAACCTTTCCATGACATGCTTCATTCAGAAAGTACATGTGTGAAATGGGGAAATGAAAAGCTTCAGACCTAGCAACCAGTTAGGTGCAGAGAAACATTTCTTGTTAGTCCTCTACACAGCAAACACTTTGACCTTGCAATGTTGCCTAAAAACATCAAACTCTTTCCATGGAACCTCCCCAAGAGGAAAAGTACTTAGCACAATTCCTCTCTCTAATATCCTGGCTCCAGTTTGTCTCGTTAGAAGGGGTGGGGGAGAGGATTTCTCTAAACTGCCCAAGAAAAGCAGCAGATTAAAATGCATTATACAATACCCTTATACATTCACAGAGCTCAGGCTTTTGGCTGTTTTTTTTTTTTTTTAAAGAAAATAGACACTAATGAGGTTCATTGATCAACCTAGCATTTCAATGTTTCCCATCTTTCTTCATTTCTCCAAGGAGGTCCTCGATGGGGTTTTAATGGATTGAGTTTTTCTTTGCTATTTTCTTAGCGTATGTACGCTGTGCTAAATGACTCTAGAACTAGCAAACCCAAGTCAGAGGAAATTCGGCTTGTCACCAGGATGACAAAGTGCTTTGCAGGGCTTTTTCACTTCCTCTGGGGCAAAATTTGCCATTCCTTTTCAGAGATCACTAGGCCTCGGTTCCTGCCGGAGTGCACTAGAGCACCGCTCCACCAGTCAGGAGCCCAGGGGGCAGGCACATATGCCCCACCCCTTGCTCCCACCAGCCATCAGTTGGGACACGGTGGTGGGGGGAGTTCCCCCACCTCCCTGTGCTCCGGGGTGGTTGCCTTGGACTCCTAGGGGCAAATTCTACCTCTCACGTAAGAAGTCATTCTGGCTTTGCCAGCTCTCCTTCAAGGCTCTTTAAAAAGTTATGGCCACCGCCGCTGTTCTTGTGGCAGCTGCTAGGCCCGCGCAGGGAGGGGAGTGGGGCAAAACGTTCCCTTGCCTCCCTGAACCCCGGGGTGGTGGCCTTGGACTCATAGGGGCAAATTCCACCTCTCACGTGAGAGGTCATCCTGGCTCCCCCAGCTCTCGGGAGGGGCTCTGTAAAATGTTATGGCCGCCACCGCTGTTCTTGCAGCAGCTGTGAGGCCCGCACGCTGGGGGGGCGGGGTGAAACATTCCCTTGCCTCCCTGAGCCCCAGGCTGGTGGCCTTGGACTTGTAGGGGCAAATTCCACCTCTCACATGTAGGTCATTCTGGCTCCTCCAGCTCTCGGGAGGGGCCCACATACAAGGAGGACACCATATGACTTGTTCTTCTGTAAATTTCTGGGAGTGGTGATGTCAACATGTGGGCTACAATGTGGGCTTCTTTCACATGATCCACAGTTTCTCATATTTCCCTGACAGCACCAGAAGATGTGGGTGGGAAGCAGTCCCACACCACTGATACAGCAAGCAAAACCTGGGAGAGTGGTTGTCCTATAACAAGATTTTTGTTCTTCCTGTTAGCCAACTTCTGATTGCATCACTGTGGACTACTGCAATGTGTTGGTTACCTGTGAAAACTTTCCATCATATGGCAGCTAGACCACTTGCGGGGTGCATCTTTTAGGGAAAATCTGGCTTGTTTCTGAGCCAAATGTTGATGCAGACTACAT
>NW_015215817.1:0-3034 GCF_001447785.1 Gekko japonicus | reverse complement strand
TCCCCTTCGGGGGGGCCAAAAAAAAAAGAGAGATGGGGGGGTAGGGTTGCCAACTCCCGTTGAGAAAGTCCTGGAGATTTGGGGATGGAGCCTGGGGAGGACAAAGACCTCAGTGGGGTATAAAATGCCGGAGAGCCCACCTTCCGAAGCATCCCTTTCCTCCAGGGGGGCTGGTCTCTGTAGTCTGGAGATGAGCCGTAGTCCCAGGGGGTTGTCTGGCATCCCCCCCCCATGACATCCTGCCTTCCAAGCTGTGCATCTTCTTTCCTTCTGCCTTCGAAGGATTTTGCCTTAGAATATAGTTCAAAAGCTCCTTAACAGACAAAGTCTCTTAAGTAGACTGGTTTGTGTCGTTCCCGGGTTGAACGTTGCGGTTCGCTCAGAGGGGTCGCGGTCTCTGGACTTGAGTCTGACGTTGCTGGAGTGGTGGCGGCAGATGGCAGCGGCGTTGGTGTGACATCGGGACATTCTGTGGCTGCTTGCTCAGGTGCTGGGCCTGCTGGGCCGTCTGGCTATTTGCTGTCCACTGGAAGCTCCCTCGCAGGCTCTGGTTCCTGTGGCCGTGGCAGCTCCGCGTTGCAATCTTCCGAGACCACTGATGGCAACTCTGGTTTGGCTGGGAGGAGACAACGGTGGAGCTGGTTTATATGCCTACGAAGGACCTGACGGTTGTCGGTAGACACCTTGTAGGACAGGGGTCCGGTAACGCAGATGACCTTGGCGGGAATCCAGGCAGGACCGCTGGAAAAGTTCCTTGCGTATAATGGCCTCTTAAGGTAAAGGTAAAGGTTCCCTTGCTCGAAAGCCAGTCGAGTCCGACTCTAGGGTTGCGGTGCTCATCTCCGTTTCAAAGCCGAAGAGCCAGCGCTGTCCGAAGACGTTTCCATGGTCATGTGGCCGGCATGACTAAACACCAAGGCGCATGGAATGCTGTTACCTTCCCACCGAAGTGGTACCTATTTATCTACTTGCAATGCCTTGCTTTCGAACTGCTAGGTTGGCAGGAGCTGGAACTAGAGAGGGGAGCTCATTCCGTCATGCGGCAACTCGGGTTTTGAACTGCTGAACTACTGACCTTCCACAGCCTGCAGTTCAGCGTCTTAACCACTTGAGCCACCGCAGCTCCATAATGGCCTCTAGCCATCTGTAATTGGACAGAAATGCATGTCATAAGAGGTAAGGGTTTGGATCCCCCCCCCACTCCTATTTCCACTTTTTGTTTTTGTGTAGATTCAGTAATAGCCCAAGGAAGGGGGACTTGAAATAACTTTACCAAAGATGCTCTTGTGGCTCCAGAACAACAGCCCTGAGATGTGGGTTCCACAGACTGGGTAGCCTTAGGTTTCTCCTAGCTATTTCTTTAACAGATTTCCTCATTATTCTCTAACGGCATTTTTGCTAGTACAATGTAATAATTGTGCACCTAACTGGTGGGTTTTGTTCCCTGTTTCTATAGCTATACTAAAGATAATTTCACAAGTAACTTTTAGCTACAATTCATGGTATGAAATGGAAAAACTACAGTCGATTTCATTGCTGTTATATCCCATACAAATAATGGATGGATTTGCAAAAATGTGGGTTTCCCCATTGTATTGGAGCAACTGATGGCTACCACATACCTGTGGCACATCCTGTTGATCAGACTGAGGAATACAGGAACTGGAAAAACACCCATTCAGTTCTACTCCAGGGTGCCCTGGACCACACAGGGTGATTCATCAAGGCGTAGGTGGGATGGAGCAGCTGAGGCCATGGGGCCTTTGTCCTCAGAAAAGCAAAGCTATGCAGGGCGATGGATGGTGGGGGGTTTGTCCCAGGAAACCCCATCCTGACACTGAAGGAATCACAATCCCCCCTCCTTGATTGCTGATGGGGCTTATCGAATCCAGCGATGGTTTATGACTCCCTGCAGAACACCAGTTGGCAGGATGGAGAAAATGTCCAATAGGTCCCTCTCCAGGGTGGGGATTGTGGTTGAATGCGCCTTTGGAAGACTATAGGCTCGGTGGAGATGCCTGGCCAGAAAAATCCCTCTGATAGAGGAGGACTTCAGCTCTATTGTTCCTGCATAACATCTGCGAGGAAAAGGAACATCCAGCAGCCCCCAGACTCACTAGAAATGCCAAGATTACATGCCCCCCCCCATTCCGTCAGATTACAGGCATAGGGTCTATGGCAGAGGTTCTCAACCTGTGGGTCGCGACCCTTTCACAGAGGTCGAAAAGCAGTAGCAAAATTGCAGTTATGAAGTAGCGACGAAAATAATTTTATGGTTGGGGGCAATGTTCCCTCTAAGCTGGGGAGTCTTGTGCGCAAAAATTCTACTTTGTGAGCTGCTGGCACTAAAGTTGTGAGCGAGCCATTTGGCTCCTGCATAAATTAGTTTGCTCTGGAGCCCCATCCTTCCTGAGCTGAGACCAAAAATGTGTGAGCTGGAGGCTAAAAAACTGTGAGCTAGCTCACACTAACTCAGCTTAGAGGGAACACTGGTGGGGGTCACCACAACATGAGGAACTGTATTAAAGGGTCGCGGCATTGGGAAGGTTGAGAACCACTGGTCTAGGGGGAAGCTGTGCATGGTGCGTTGATGCATTTTATGTTTGACCATGCATAGCCATTAACCCTTTGTTTTTATGACTAACGTCTAATTTATTTAATCTTTTAAATTAATAACACCAATTTCTCCAATATTATATATCATTAACTTCTAATATTTCTAACCCCTCTGGTTATTGAAACCTATTAATTTCGATTAACCTGGTTTATGACGAACAATGAACCTCTTGTAACATTGTTCATCTACAACAACTACTTTCTCTTATCTGATTTACTACGAAGAGGTAAGTGCTCTTACCCATTGCATTACTAACTGGTTCGGTACTAACAGTTAAGAGCTTCCCCCTGCTTCGCTAACACAGTTTGCATGGGAGAAAGTTTCATTTGTGTGGGTGGGGGGTTGTTATCTTTTCCTTTTATGTACTTAAATAAAAATTTACCTTGTATTTACAACCAGGGGTCGTTTCGTAGAAAA
>NW_015215816.1:0-2680 GCF_001447785.1 Gekko japonicus | reverse complement strand
TGCCCACTCACCCAATTTAGAGAGATCCCCTTATAGCTCTTTGCAACACATTTTGTTTTTCACCATCCTGAATTATTTAGTATAATTTGCAAACTTGGTTGCTGCACTGTTCACCCTCAATTCCAAATCATTTATGAACAAATTAAATAGCACTAGACCTAGTAATGATACCTGTTAGGAATGTAGTCAAGATAGGCCATTTTCTTTACAGCAAGTGGCTAATCTTCTGTTCTTTTAATCCAACCTACAACAGGAATGCGAGCCCCAACCCCCATCGAGCCTGCGCTGGTGTGGGAGGGCTGCTTTGCCTCTGCGAGAGGCATAATGAGTACAGAGACCTACAGGGGGCAGAGCCAGGCTATTTAGGCTTGGCTCCTGCCCCCTGCCTTACCAGTCCATCAGTGAACTCGGTTAAGGTGGAGCTCATGGACTGCGCTGCCTGCTGTTGCCGGAGGCTTTTGGCCCTTCCAAGCCACAGTGGCACGTCAGCATGTTTTGTCGGGTGATGCTGCATCGGAAGACCCAATGGAGTGGGGACTCAGAGGCGCGGTGTTTTTGCTGAGCTGAGGGGTGCCTAGGGAGTGTGGCGGCCTGATCATCAGGACAGCATGATCCGACATCGCGCACTTTCACCACGACTGTTTAAGCACTGGACAGGGAGCGATCGGGGAGGCTTGCTGGGACAGTTGGCCATAGGCACTGGAGAGGGGGCATTTGGGTGGTGTCTTCCGTTTTCTCAGGTCTGGCTGCTATTTAAGGGTGCAGCGTGGTAAGGCTGCAACACCCTTGTAGTCCCTTCCACCCCCTCCAATTCTCCCGGTCACTTTTAGCTGACGATTTGGGCTGGTGGGCTGGTGGGCTCATAGGAGTCCAGCTTTTGAGGTGCGGTGGCAATAGCTGGGCGGGAAAGAAGCAGTGGCCATTGGGTTTCAAATGGCAGCCTTTTCCCCTCCCCATCAGCCCAGGCAGCTTAGGCTAGTTTGTGGGGCGGCGGGTTCTTCTCAGCTCCTGCCAGATTCTTTTTTTTCCCCTGCCTGATTCCTTTCCCACCATTGGGCCATTTTTAAGGGCAGGAAGGGACATTGGCAAGTTAAATTTAAACAGGCGGCCATTTTATATACTGGTGCAGCTTTTCTTTCGGGCCTGTTCAGATGGCGGCCATTTTAGGCTTTTCTGAACAGCGGCCATTTTAGATTAGCATTGTTGCCAGCCACTTTAGGCCTTCATAGTGGTGGATTTGGGGGGGGGCTTCTTTGATTCTAAGCTCAGTGAGTGGGTCCTGGGGGCTCTCTTCTTCGGCTCACTTCTGGTGGACGAACTTAGCCTAGGTAGGGCTTGTTTTACGTCCATTTAAACTTGGTGGTATGGCTCCAAAAAAGGGAGGTGGGGTGCCTAAGGGCAAGCAGCCGGCCCCCAAACAGGTTGGAACTGATTCAGCTAAAGGTAGGCAGCCCCTGAACAAGCAGCTTAACGATGGGTCCACACCGGTTCCTCTGAGTGGCCCTGTGCCTTTAAGTGTTCCATCGGGCTCCATTCCACCGCCTGGGCTCCTGGGGCCTTCTCAGCCAGTAGGCCTGGCTCAGTTGCCACCAATGTCAATTGGTGTTGGGTCCACGGGGACTGTCTCGCCAGCACTCCTGGACGCGGTCTGGGATACTCCTGTCAGCAGGGCAATATTAGACAGGCTGGCCGGTATCGAACAGCGTTTAAGTGGGCTTTCACCTGCATCCCGTACGGAGTTGCCCTCTTCTGAGATCTTTCAAACCCAGGACTTGAATCGCCTCTCTGTAATTGAAGATCACTGTTTTGGTGCTGGCAGCAGGGCTGGAGTTCTAGGGGTTGACAAAGTGTGTCCAGTCGTGATACGGGAGGGCACAGCTGAACGGGGTGGTGAGGATCAGCAAATGGCGCCTCTCGGTGGCACACTAGATAGACTTGCTGTTGCACAAAAACCTGGCAGTTCTTGGCCTTGGGGCCCAGTAGGGCATCAGGCTTCTACTGGGTCATCTGTTACAATGCCTGTTGTAGGGGGATTGTCCAGGGACACCAGCATGCCTATTCCTTCGGGGTCAGTTGGAGTGGCAAATAATCAGCTTTCTGGGGGCGTGGTAGCTCCGGCTACCACCTTGGAGGACCACCAGAGCGGTGCTGTTTCACAGCTGTCACTGTTAGTGGCCTCTTCCCCTGCTTCGAGGGGAGGGGTGTCACCAACACCCGGCCTGGGACAGCAGCTGCAGGGTGGGGTTTGGATTGGCTGCGCTCCTCCTGATCCGGGGAATCATTCTTACGAGATGGTGCCTGCTAAGGAGTTGCCATCGGGGGAACTGCCGATGCCTTTGGGCGACCATCTCACAACAGCTACCAGGGAAAAGATTTTACAGGGAGATTATGTAGACGTATTCTCCTTGTTATATAGGGAGTTGGATAAGAAGGATAGGGAAGAATTGGATGAATAGGACAAGGAGCGCTTGAAGTGCTGCAGCGTAGACAAAATCTACGCTAATTGGTACCCCGGCTTCTTGATTTATGCTGGGGTGATAGTTAGGGCAAGGCCAGAAAGGGCTTCATCGCTGTTCCAATATATGGATATAATCCATAAAGGGTATTCAGACTTTACCGGATCCGCCTGGATGGAATATAATAGGGCCTTTTGGATGAAGGCAGCTATGTACCCAGCACT
>NW_015215815.1:0-2708 GCF_001447785.1 Gekko japonicus | reverse complement strand
ACTGGACTCTTGCTCTTTTCTACTCCTTCAGAGTTTACTTATTTCAAATTTATATTGTGATCCACCATTCTGAGAGTCCCGATAAAGCAGTAAGTTGGTAAATAAATGTAAAAGCATATGGGGGGGGGGGAGAAATTGAAAACTCCAGGTAATATGTAACGCCTCCTGCTACTCCTTTTGCTTTTCTACATTAAAAGGAGGGAAAAGCTAAGGAACAGCAAACAGAGAATAAAAGTTTACATTTATTCCTTGGTTGCAGAGAGCAAGTGAAGATTTGCCCTCTGTTCTGCAATAGAATTCTGAGGTTTTGCTTTAGCGGCCATTTGTTTGCTCTGAGACAGTAAATAAGACCAAGACAAAGACTCTTCATGCAAATGCTTTGCCCTGCCAGAGGCTGTGTACACTGGATGCAGTCGGCAGCTGGTTTCACTTAGCAGTGAGCAACGTGGTGGAGGCTGAACCCCAAGTGCTCTGAACCTTGGCCCACAAACAAAACAAAACAAAACCAGAGGAACCTTTAGGGAGGTCCATTAAATTTCTTTCCATTATCTTCTTCCCACTCCACATATCTAAAGTTCTGGCAGCAGCTGAAAGAAAACATGCCAAAGCAGCGGAGCTCTCATGGTACATTTCTTGCTTAGCTCTGCAGACTGTTGACCCAGATCTCCAGAGGTCAGCTGTCCCACCACCCTTCTTAAGGCTTCATGAAATGAGAGACATCCACAGCAGGATCTCCCGACTTTTCCTGGCACCTTGGAGGGGCTCCACAATAGATTGGTGTAATCTCAACGTGAGAAGGTGCATTATGTTACTGAACAGACACCATAATTCTCCAAAGCTCCCTTCCTGGTTCCATCACCAAAAAGGAATCTTGATGCCATCTCATCAGAAGTGGGGTTTTTTGCCTGTGCTGTTTCATCAGTTCACACGTGTGCATCCACAACATGGTGCAGGGAAGAGACACAAATGAAACAAAGGGATAAACTATGCACGTGTAGACTACTGGAATGCTCCAGTTTTTAGAAATCCCCATAAAAATTGAGGAGGAAACTGTAGTGCAAAAAAGAAAATAAATAAATAAATAAAATAAAAAAGGATTCTGCAACTATAAAAGATCACAACGGGGGGAATCTGCTCTTTGCCTCAAACCCACTAAGGACTAGGTTGTATGGGCTGATCAATGGCGAGCAACTATCACAATGGCCCTGCATCCAGTTTGGTGTAGTGGTTAAGAGTGCAGACTCTAATCTGGGAGAACTGGGCTTGATTCCCCCCTCCTGCACATGCAGCTGCTGGTGTGACCTTGGGTCAGTCACAGGCTCTCTCAGAGCTGTTCTCTCAAGGGCAGTTCTCTCAGAGCTCTCTCAGCCCCACCTACCTCACAGGGTGTCTGTTGTGGGGATGGGAAGGGAAAGGAGATTGTAAGCCGCTCTGAGACTCCTTTGGGTAGTGAAGGGAGGCGCATAAATCCAATCTCTTCTTCTTCTTCTTCTCTCTTTTGTTACTTGTGTGATACAGACGTCACTGCTCCATTTTGATCCTTGATCCCGCAACATCCTAAGCCCTTTTCAGGCGTTACATTTCAGGCACTCCTATCTCGTATACTTGGAGAATGTGCTACTTGCATGGTAAAACCACAGAGTTTCCAGTGATTCCTAGAGTTACCTGCCATCACTTCTGGGTTTTCCATGGAATGACATCATCATGCCTGTGCTGCCCCCTCCCATCACTTCCCCAATCCTTCTGCTGAGTGCCAGGCTTGGCCTGGCAACCTTACTGCCAAAAGAAGAAGAGTTGGTTTTTAATACCCCTGCTTTTCTCTACTCTAAAGGAGTTTCAAAGTGGCTTACAATCGCCTTCGCTTCCTCTCCACACAACAGGCACCTTGTGAGGTAGGTGAGGCTGAGAGAGTTCTGAGAGAACTGCGGCTGGCCCAAGGTCACCCAGCTGGCTTCATGTGGAGGAGCAGGGGATCAAACTCAGTCTGCAGGTTAGAGTTCACTGCTCTTAACCACTAGATCACACTGTCTCTCCACCTTGGGCTCTCAGAGAAAGTTTTCCTGTCATCACCTAGACACAACTCATATATTACATGAAGGCCTGCTTCAAATGTGACCATATGTCTTCTTTAAAAGTGTTTTGTGGGTGCCGTGTATGTGTGCGCGCTTGCATGCCTGGTGACTTCTGGCGACCCCTAGTGGGGTTTGGAGATTTCAAAGAGGTGGCTTGATTATCTGCCTCTGAGTCCCAAGACCTAGTATTCCTTGCAGGTCTCCCTTTCAATTACTTGCCAGACCTGACCCTGCTTAGCTTCCAAGATCTGATGAGATCAGGCTTGCCTGGGCTATCCAGGTCAGGACTTTAAAAGCATTCCCATGTACAAAACGAAAAGCAGTTTTGGGATTCCAAGATGCTGATGTTATTTCTGGGACTAACAGTGTCTGCTAGCACGACTGTTTCTGTGGGCAGCTTGCACTCTGGCAAATAAATATGTTACTGAACAGACACCATAATTCTCCAATGCTCCCTTCTAAAATCTACCTGGGTAGGACGGGGTTCTCGATAATATTTTCTTTGCTTAGGATGCTTGTCAGATTTTAAAATACCATAACACTTCTGAATTTTGTTTCCATTTCTGCCATGATTCATTTGAAACTATACAGCCTATATCAAATATAGCTCTGGCAGAGGTCATTTCGGGGGGGATC
>NW_015215814.1:0-2848 GCF_001447785.1 Gekko japonicus | reverse complement strand
CCACTACACCAAACTGGCTCTCACTATGACACTATGATCCTAAGCATATGTACTTTGAAATGAATTCCATGAGACTTCTTAGTAAGTGTACTTTCAGGGTAAATGTGTTTGTGGCATTTTGATACCATACCTTAATCATGTGTACTACCACTCATTTGGAATTTTTGGCCACTGTGTGACAGAATGTTGGACTGGATGGGCCATTGGCCTGATCCAACATTGGCTTCTCTTATTTTCTTATGTTCTTATGGAACTATGTCTTCAAAGCAGTGCAATAAACTGTGAACAATGAGCATTATAATGTCAAAATATATCTAACCATTTGGTGTATCTCGCTGAAAAAACAATGAACAACAGGTAATGCATTACTGGGCCCTTTGCAATGCTTTGTGTGTGCTGCTTTAGCCTTCTGATAAATGTGGTAGGAGATTATTAATGCACAACCTGGCATAACTCATTCCCATTAAATATCTTCCTCCCTTATTTTGTGTGCGAAAAGGAATATTGCACAATAGTTCTGAGGTGCCCAGCATGTATGTCCTTTTCCTCACTGAAGGCTCAAAGGGAATGACAATGTGTTCTAAAAATAATATTTTAGGAAGCTGAAGATTCAGCTGGTAAATTATGTTATATTAAGAGGAATGAAGCTGATTCAAGATAACTCCAGACAGGGAAACAAGAACTTTTTGAAACAAAGCTATAAATAACTATAAATGTAGTGGTGATCACTCAGCCACAATAAATTAAGTAGTGAAATAGGGGGCCCTGATAATTTTTACAAATTTTCCTATTACAGATGCAATAAAAAGGTGGAATTACTGGAGGTCTACTAATAAAGGGGTCATCTAAATTATTAGATCCAATAAAAGGATGACAGGTTTTCAAGTATTTCAAACCTGGAAATTAGCATATGTTATGATCTCACACCCACATTTGAAAGTGGTCATTAGACCTGGGATAGCAAGCAGTTGGGTTGACCTCTGCCACGTGGTAGCTGGAGGGCGAGATTTAGGTGCAAAAAAGTATTGTTAAGGGAAGTGATTCAGTAATATTTAGACCCAAATGGGGTCTTCCACCTCAAGCACTGCCAGGATTTAGGAAACCATTCAATGGACATGAAAGTAAGAGGATGGGTGAATGCTTTACAAGGGACTTATAGCTAAGCACGAGAGGCAAAAGCTGGAGTCAAATGAAATGTCAACCATCTCAAGTTATCCGAGAACAGGAGTCCCCATTGCAGTGTCCATGGGCACCATAGTGCTTGCTGACACTTTTCCTGGCCCCCACCAAGTGTTTTTAGAAAGTGGACAGGGCCAGATGGGACTTTCACCTAGCAGACTGGCCACTGGAGGTTTCATTGGCTGTGCAGACTCAAAAAAACCCCTTGTTTCAGCCTCAGCTACCACCACAGCACGGGGACCTTAGCTGCAGGGTTGGAGGTAATATAAAACAATAGGTTCGTTTAAAAAGGCATCCTCTTAGGCAGTGCTTCTGCCTGAAATGCTGAAGAGTTACTTTTAGAGTTATGCATAACCTTACTCCTTGACATTTTGTGACTGGCTCTGCTGCCTCCTGTGGCAGCTATTTTCTGCTTGATTCCACCTCCTGCAGCAACTAGTTTTGGGTTGTGTCCCACACTCTGTGTCAGAATTTCAAAGGGGCCCACAGGCTCAAAAATGCTGGGGAGATAAACCAAAGCTTGGGACAAGGAATGCTTGAAAACTTTTGCCTGTCAAATCACTTACTAGGAACATTGCAAAGTACCAAAATAAATCAGTAGATTTACCAATCACTGATGTGCCAACATTACTTTCGGGTGACACTGGCATGTTGTGTGCAATGTTTCTGTTTGGGGGATTCCCTCCCACCAGCCAGCTGACTGGCAGCAGGCAGAAGCCTGCAAAATCAGGGGATCCCCTGCGCCCACCAGGCAAATGGCAACCCTACTTCCAAGTTAAGTTAGAAATCTTTCACTGTTTCATTTATTTTATTAGTATGCACCACAGTTCAGTCGCTTGTATTTTATATTCTAATAGCAAAGTCAAGATATCTCTGGATACTTAAATCTGGTAACTGGAGCTGTGAACGGGCAAGACAGATTGTTCTAGAAACCTGAAAAGGGCCCTAAGTTTGCAGAAAAATGTGAAAATGATAAAAGGAGTGCCTGCAGCTTTAATCAATGGATTCCCTCAGTGGCTGTTGCTAGGCAACCACGGCATTCCAAGCTTGGCTCAGTCATTAAAAGGCAGGGGGAGGGGGAGGGCCCTTTCCAGCCCTATTTTGGCCTTTGAAGAAGAACTCATTGGGGCCAGGCGGGCCTGGCTAAAGTTGCCAGCTCCAGGTTGAGAAATTCCCAGAGATTTTGTGATGAAGTCTGAGGAGTTCAGGGTTTGGAGAGGGGAGAGACCTCAGCATGGGATAATGCCACAGAGTCTACTCTCCAAAGCAGCCATTTTCTCCAGGGGGACATATGTCTGAAGTTCAGTTGTAGTTTGGGTGGGGGAAGCTCCAGGCCCCACCTCGAGGTTGGCAACCCTAGGCCTGGCAACAGCTTCTGGGTGACCTGATGCCATCTGACTTGCATGACAAGTAGGCCTGGCTGCTTGCTACTGTTCAACAGCAACCATCCTATGAAAGCCAGTGTGGTGTAGAAGTTAGATCTTCAGATTAGAGTCTGCGAGATCCTGGTTCAAATTCCCATCTTGCTCAGTGGGTGATCTTGGACCAGTCATATACTTTCAGCCTAACCTACTTCAAAAGGTTATTGTGTGGGTAAAAAGGAGTAGAGGAGAATTATGTATGGTGCTTTGGTCCCCACCGTGGAGAATGGTGGGGTATAAATGAAGTA
>NW_015215813.1:0-2442 GCF_001447785.1 Gekko japonicus | reverse complement strand
GGGCCTCACTGCCATCTGGCATTAAATGGTTGAGGACTGCCCCCACCCCAAATGGAGAGGCATCGGCTGCCAACACTAACAGTTTCTGTTCATTATAGTGTGTGAGGACAGCGTCTGAGGACAGTAGGGCTTTGACTCCCCTGAAAGCACGCTCGTGTTCTGAGCCCCACCTCCATTTTGCGTCCTTGTGGAGGAGCGCATGTAATGGGGCCGCTACCGACGCTTTATGGGGCAGAAAAATGTGGTAGAAATTTAGGAGTCCTAGAAAGGACTGGAGCTCCTTTTTGTTAAGGGGCCGTGAGGCATTCTTAATTGCCGCCACCTTGTCATCTGTGGGGTGGGCACCATTTTTGTCGACGCTAAACGCCAAAAACTCTACACTTGGAACTCCCACAAGGCATTTGGACTGTTTAACCTTGAGGCCAGCATTTTTTAAACGCTCCAACACTGACCTTACCCGATCCATGAGTTCTTGGTCGGACCCCCCGGCAATCAGCACATCATCGAAATACGGTACCATGCCTGGCACCCCCCTAAGTAATCCTTCCATCCATCCCTGGAAGATCCCTGGGGCGACATTTACTCCGAATTGGAGTCTATTTACCCTGAAAGCCCCTCTGTGGGTAACAATAGTTTGGGCTTCGGCTGCCTCCCTTGTCACTGGCAGCTGCTGGTACGCTTGCACTAAATCAAGCTTTGCGAACACTTTTCCTCCCCCCAGGGACGCCAGAATGTGGCTAATGACGGGTACGGGGGTAGGAATGCTGCTGCAAGTCACGATTAATCAGCGCAGATCCTCACCGACCCGTCTGACTTCACCGGCGTTACTATGGGAGTCTCCCATTTGCTAAACGGGACCAGTTCTAACACCCCCAGTTCGATCAGCTTGTCCAGCTCTGCTTCGATCCGGGGCTTAAGCGAAATGGGCACCTTCCTATACTTCAATCGGATTGGGGTCATGGAGGAATCAAGTTCAAACGACACTGGGGGGGCATTATACCTTCCCAGACCGCCCCCAAATACCTCAGGAAATTCAGCATCCAGTAATGCCCATTTATTTTCAACCACATTATTCACACCGGTAATAGCAATACCTAGAGGCTCAAACCAATCTAAGCCAAGTAAATTTACTCGGTCCCCCTCAGCAACTAACAGGGACAATGAGGCACATCTCCCCTTAAATTCAACATTGAAAGTATCCCTCCCCGCCAGAGGAATACGTTTTCCCTGGAAATCTGATACCCGGGTGTCAGCCGGCTTCAAACGCCGCTGACTCCGGGTTGGAAACAGCTGCTGCCACGTCCTCGAAGAGAGGACCATCACCGATGATCCCGAGTCAACCTCCATGTTGCATGGTACGCCGTCGAGGTGGACTGTCACGCGGATCTTTGAATGACCACCAGTGCGAAGGACTGTGGATGTGGATGACAGGCTCGTTGTCATCTGACAGCTGGCCGCTTGGGATCGTTGGTTCCTGGGTGGGACTGCTGATGTTGAGTTCCTGGGTGCTCTGCAGACTGCCAACTGCACGTCCGACACGCGATGTCCCGGGCCCAACAGTGCTCTCGAGGGTGTTTCCCGCCACAACCGCCGCACGCCGGACTGGCGGCAGACTTCACTCGGGTCCGCTTGTCCGGTCCCGCATTGACGTCATACACGTCCTCGCTGGTGTCACCACTCTCGTCGCTGGAACTCTGGTGATGAACGTGCAGCTCCGTGGCTGCCAATTGCTGCCGTACCTCCTTGGTCGACTTGTCAGCTGCTTCTGCGGCGACGGCCTCAGAATAGGCGACAGCCCAAGTCAGGGTGGTGCGACGGAACAACCGCTGTTGCAAATGTTTGTCCCACATTCCGCACACCAGCCGATCTCGGAGGGCCTCCTCAACATTCGCGAAGTTGCAGGGCCTAGCAGCCTTTCTCAATGCTCCGACGTATTCGGCCACCAACTCATTGGCAGCCTGGATTCGTTTATAGAAGGCATGTCGGCAAGCGATTTCAGATGGCTGAGGAGAGAAATGCACCTTCAACTTCTCCGTCAGGTCCTTGAGCGGAACCGTCTTGATGTCCGCTGGTGCTACCAGCGACCGGGCAATGTCGAACACGCTCTTGCCGCACGAGCTCAGGAGGGTTGCCCGCTTCTTCTCTTCAGTGGCAATGTCGTTCGCCTCGAGGTGGAACTCAAACCACGTCAGGTAAGCGTCCCAGTCCTCGGTGGTAGGTTCGAATGCCTCGAACTTCTGGCTATTGGCCGCCGGAGCGGGTGGTGCCTGCTGATCGACCACGGCACGATGCCCGCTGTTGTCCATCGTGGGGTTTATGCCTACCCGCACTAATATCTCACCTTCGTCACCAATTGTTAAATCGTGCGCTTCACAAAATGATCGGAGAGTGATTCAGTGAGAACACAGCTTTATTCTTCAATTTGAACACAACTCCAACACG
>NW_015215812.1:0-3156 GCF_001447785.1 Gekko japonicus | reverse complement strand
GTCTCTGAGCGCCATTGCTGGCCTCAGGATAGCGGGACATTTTGGACCAAAAAGGAGCTCAATTCCCTAAGCCGGAGCTTTGGGAGCAGCCCCTTCAGCGCTCTAGGCTAGAAGCTCCCTCCAAGAGCTTTGTGGGGAGGGTGGGACCAGCCGATCCCCCTCCCTACTGCCCCAATCAGAATCGCCCCCATCGGAGCTCGATGGGGTGCGTTCGTTGCGAGTCACCATTCACCGCTATGAGGTAACCTTTCTCGATGACAGAGAGTACCCACTGATCCAATGTTATTTGCTGCCAGGCAGCCAGGTAGGGAGACAGGTGGGTAGGGGTTGGACGACAGGAATCAAAGGCTCTGTTTGGGAGCTTTAGGGGTCTTAGCCCTAGGCTGGGTGGTGGACGGGAATTTTGATTTGTGCCCATAAGGGTGGGAAGACACAGTGGGTGAGCAATGCCATTGTGTTTCTGGAGACGACTTAGGAGAGGATCTGCGGGACCATGGCTTGTTCTGGATTTTGCTTTGGATAGTTTAGGAGCAAACATGACCCCTAAATTCCGTGACGTCTTTATGCTTTTGTCTAGGTCTTGCAGGTGCAACCCCTGCCTACAGTAACAGATTCCATGTTCGATATCATGCAGATGGACACCTCTATTCTGATAGCCTTACCGATGACTCCTGCTTCAGTCGGCTAAGGTCCCATGGTCTCACCTGGCATCTACCCCTGACTCGAGCCGGAGAGTAGATCATATATATAAGGTACAGCAGCAAGGTGCTGAATTTTTATTCACCCACCCTAAACCTAATTTGGTCGTAGTCACCTCCTCTTCCAAAGGCAGACGCAGCATCGGGCAGTCGATATCTGAGTGAGTCGGTATCGGGGACAATGCAGCCGACGATGCTGAGGCGGGCATCGACACTGACGCATGTCCCAAAGTGTCCTGTGACGACATCGGTGAGAGCACTAATCCCAAAAGCATGACACAAAGTCTAGCAGCTCTGTTCTTTCTTGTCTGCTTCGAGAACTTCGCACAATGTGCACAAGAGTCCCCTCGGTGCAATTCCCTAACGCAGAGAAGGCAAAGCGAGTGTCTGTCCGGGGGGGGGGGTCGATTATACTACCACACTTGAGGCACTGTTTAAAGAAACCCCACCTCTTGACTATAGGCCGGGGGGGGGACGTAATGCAGTCTGCATAAAGGAGACCAAACAACTAAATACAAGAAGATTAAATCATAGTAATAATGTCCTTTCACTAGCAAAAAACAAGAAAAGCGAAGAAACTTCGAAAAAAAGAAGAGGAATAGGCCTTAAGGCCAAAAAGTTTTACCAACTGAAATGGAGAAAATCCTACCCGTGCGGCGGTCAGAAGAGAACTGGGGGGATTGTCGTGCCCTTGGTCATGTGCAGTGGGGCTGGTGCATGACTGGGGAGTGGGCACAAAAATCCTTTTCGCTTTTCAAAAGGAACCGATTGAGGTCAGCGCAGGCGCACTATATCCCAGAGGTGTGATGCACAGAGACCATGAAGAAGATCTCTTAGTTAACTATTGGTAGAAGAAATCTATCACTCAAGTTCTTGCTTAATGTCAAAGGAATTCTATCAATAAAAACAGGCCCACTTCTTGTATCAGTGTCACAAACATTATTCTAGTAGGGTTAGCCTATTTTGAAAAGCAGAAAAGAGGACATATTTCCTGACTGACTACTTCAGACAAGTGATCGCTATGACAAATCTTATTTTAAATACCCCTACTATGTGAATCACAAGCCAGAGTTCAGATTGCTGGGAAAAAGATCAACAACTCCAGATATGCAGACAATATCACTCTAATGGCAGAAAGTGAAGAGGACCTAAAGAGCCTCTTGCTAAGGGTCAAAGAGGAGAGCACAAAAGTTGGCTTGAAACTCAACACTAAAAAAACTATGATCATGACATCTGGCCTCATCACTCCTTGACAAATAGAAGGGGAAGTCATGGAAGCAGTGACAGACTTCACGTTCCTGGGATCCAAGATCACTGCAGACAGTGACTGCAGCCATGAAATTAAAAGACGCCTGCTCCTTGGGAGGAAGGCTATGGCAAACCTAGACAGCATAATAAAAAGTAGAGACATTACCCTGCCAACAAAAGTCCATATGGTCAAAACAATGGTATTCCCAGTAGTAATGTATGGCTATGAGAGTTGGACCGAGCGCCGAAGAATAGATGACTTCGAATTATGGTGCTGGAAAAGACTCTTGAGAGTCCTTTGGACTGCAAGGAGATCAAACCAGTCAATCCTAAAAGAAATCAACCCTGACAGTTCCCTGGAAGGCCAGATAATGAAACTGAAGCTCAAATACTTTGGCCACCAAATGAGAAGGGAGCACTCACTGGAGAAGACCCTGATGCTGGGAAAGACTGAAGGTAAAAGAAGATGGGGAGGGCAAAGGATGAGATGGTTAGACAGTGTTATTGATGCAACGAACATGAAATCAAGCAAACTCCTGAGGATGATGGAAGACAGGAGGGCCTGGTGTGATGTGGTCCATGGGGTTGTGAAGAGTTGGACTCGACTGTGCAACTGAACAACAACAACAAACTATGTAAGCTGTGATAATTGCTACTAACTAGGAATATTCTTAACCTTCCAATCCAAAAGATGACATTTTCATCAGTTTTTTAAAAAGCTGAAAAGACAGAAACACAGAAAAGAGGACATATCTTCTAAAAAGAGGATATCTGGTAACCCTAATTTCAGCGAATGGTCAACCAACCCTCTGCTCTACTTGCTCAAGTTTTTCTATCCCACTGTTGTTCCTGCTCTCCTTTGCTGCCATCCCCCTACTGTGCCATCACCACAAGAAAAGATTAACTGTGGGCAACTGATCCTTGAGCAGCCTCAACCAATGGGTATGAGGCTGCATAAAGTTTAAATTCTGAAAGCAAGTTAAAGAGCACAGTATAGCTTAGCAACATATCTGCTTGCCCAAACTATATTAACCCCCCCCTCCAGATTCTAATTTGACAACTAAATGGTAACAAAATGTTACAATAGAAAGCAAGACCAAACTCAGAAGAAAATACTGTAGAATGCAAACATCAACAGTGGAAAGAAACAAAGGCTGCTCAGAGCCAACCAGCTCAGATGTAGCTTGTTATGCCAACTTCTCCAGGAAAT
>NW_015215811.1:0-3546 GCF_001447785.1 Gekko japonicus | reverse complement strand
ACTGGCATCCCTAGGCCCAGACCTGGAGGAGTCCAACCATCTGGTCCAACCTCCTGGTCAATGCAGGAAACCCAAAGCTACAACATGCCTGAAAATTAGCTTTCCAACCTCTGCCTGAAGATCTCTGGCAATTACATCCAGGTAATGGGTTCCATTGTCAAATTGCTTTCATCACTAGGCAGCTTCTGTGAAAGTTCAGCCACAATGTACCCTTCTGTAGCATTGTTGTTGTTGTTCAGTCGCACAGTCGAGTCCGACTCTTCACGAGACCATGAACCAGATCACGCCAGGTCCTCCTTTCTTCCAGCGTCCTCTGAAGTTTGCTCAATTTCATGTTCGTTGCATCTATGACACTGTCTAACCATCTCATCCTCTGCCGTCCCCGTCTTCTTTGACCTTCAATCTTTCCCAGCATCAGGGTCTTCTCCAGTGAGTGCTCCCTTCTCATTTGGTGGCCAAAGTATTTGAGCTTCAGTTTCATTATCTGGCCTTTCAGGGAACAGTCAGGGTTGATTTCTTTTAGGATTGACTGATTTGATCACCTTGCAGTCCAAGGGACTCTCAAGAGTCTTCTCCAGCACCATAGTTCAAAAGAATCTATTCTTCGGCACTCGGCCTTCCTTATAGTCCAACTCTCGCAGCCATACATGACTACTGGGAATACCATTGCTTTGACCATGCGGACTTTTGTTGTAGCATAAGCCCATTTAATGCATAGTCCTAGACTTGAAAGGGACTTTGTAATTCACCTAGGGTATTCTGTGATGTTCCTCTTTATCACAGCCAGATCGGCCGAGTCCTACCATGACTTCCCCTGCTGTGGAGGACCTACAAGGCCTCTAATTGCAGAAGGGATGGGGTTACACATGTGATGGGGGAGACGACACATTTGTTGCCTGACAGAAGGGAGCCAGTGATGTCTTCATGTCAGTATAGAGACAATCTGATTGGTTATGTAGTGGTGTGATCATTGTGATGTCACCTGATTCATCCTTGACTGGACGGAATCACATGGAAATGGAGAAGCTAAAATGGTATAGGTAGGGACCGTATGAACATTATGCCTGCAAATGGCTGAGAAGATACACATATACAAACAAGGCATACTCGATCACACACACACACACACCCCAGTTCAGGGACAATAGTTTGGCTTCTCTCTTGCATGCCACTTGATCAAGAGTTCATTGGTTGCAGTGCGCATCATATTAGCTGATGTGGCTTTTTGGTTAGGCTAATGGTTTGCTATGCCATACAGGTGTTCAGTGATGTATATGAGATGTTAGCTGAGGGTCGAACAGAGTTCTTAAACATTGTCCCCATCAATTTCTTCAGCAAACGTTGTCCCCATTAATTTCTGCAGTAGCCTGTGATCATTGATGCTATGTAAAGTCCAGGAACAAAATGTGGGGCGTGGCAGAAGTCTGCCATGGGAGGCGGTGGGCAGGGGGAGAAATCAAGTATAAAAGAAAGCAAATTACAAGCATGTGGAAGGACAAACTCCCCCCCCCCATGATAACCAGCCACAAATCTTGCACTGCAAATGTTCAGCAGTTGAATTTACCCAGGGCTTTTTTTGTAGAAAAAGCCCAGCAGGAACTCATTAGCATAATAGGCCACACCCAACAGCAGAAACTCATTAGCATAGTAGGCAACACCCTGACAGCACAGCATATTAGCATACTAGGCCACACCCCCATGTCACCAGAAGTGTGCTCATCCAGCCACACCCACCTTTTACTTCTTATTCTGTTTACCTTGTTTGTTGTCAAAACCCAGGGCTTTTTTTGGAGCAGGAACTCCTTTGCATGTTAGACCACACACTCCTAATGTAGCCAATCCTAATGAGTTTCTGCTGTTGGGTGTGGCCTATTATGCTAATGAGTTCCTGCTGGGCGTGGCCAACTAAGGAGCCAGCCGGAACTCCGTTCCTGTGCGTTCCTGCCCAAAAATAGCCCTGAATTTACCTTATTCAACTACAGCCCGAGTCACACGGAGGATTTGCTGCGCTAAAGGGATGAATGTCAGGTGGATTTTTGGGGCACGATCGCACCGCAACATCTGGGAAGCGTAGCGCACCTGTGGCCAACCTGTGGCGTCCCACTAAAGATACGCAGTAAAAAAGTACCATGGAAAGTGCACTAGTATTCGGAAAACACGAGGCAGGGGCGGGCATCTGATCGTAGGAGCGCTAGTATCCTGTGGCATCCGGCGCCCATCCACGTCCCATCACAAACTGGATGGTTTTCATAAGTGCATGTGCACAAACACATAACTGAAAGCAGTGCTGCTCCATGGAACTGCACATGCGCACAAACACAAAACACTTGCCGCACCACTTTTTTGCCACGCTCCAGCATCGCCGTGTGATCACCAGCTAACAGCCTAAGCGTGGAGATTCGGGGGACCATCTGATCGGGCTACCGCGCTTTATTTTGTTCCCGGGCAAACAGCCCCCCCGGTGTTATCTGGCCCATGTGACCGGGGCCTACGTTGATCATATGTGAGCTGATCACCCACTGTATTCAGTTCATTCCCAAATGTCTTGAATGTCTGCCGAAAAGGCAGGGCTGGCCTTAGGGGTGGGCAAACTGGCTGGCTACCTGGGGTGTCAAGTTTCGGGGGCGGTGGGACTCCAAGTTGAGCTGCAGGGGGTCAGCTCAGAGGGTGACAGTCAATTTCACTCCTTTGAAGAGGTAGGTTCAGCAGATGTTCAAGTGTCCCTGATAAGAATTTAGCAGTGATGCTTGTCTTGTCAACAAAGAGCTATTTCTAATTTGAGCACAAGTGAGCATCACTAGGGGCCGCGGTGGCTCAGAGGTTAAGACACTGAGCTGCAGACCAGAAGGTCAGTGGTTCGGCAGTTCAAGACCCGAGTGCCACGGGACGGAGTGAGCTCCCGTCTCTGGCCCCAGCTCCTGCCAGCCTAGCAGTTCGAAAGCTAGAAATTGCAAATGGATAAATGGGTATTGTGTCGGTGGGAAGGTAACAGCCTTTCATGCACCTCGGCATTTAGTCATGCCGGCCACATGACCATAGAAATGTCTTTGGACAGCGCTGGCTCTTCTGCTTGGAAATGGAGATGAATACTGCCCACTAGAGTTGTATTCGACTAGCTTTCGAACAAGGGAAACCTTTACTTTTACTTTACTTGTTTTTCCCCCCACAGTGCAATTCTGTAGACCTAATTAAGAATAGAGAGACTGGCCAAGCTTTGATCAACCGTCTGATGTGCTAAACTAGACTGAACAGATAAAGCTCATGTCATTTGTAAAGTCATGGGTGATGTCAACAAGACATCATTGGATCCATCCAACTTTTTCATGCAATCTTCCCTAAATTGCTTCTTTACTACATCCCCCATTGCACATCCCCTTTGTCCATACAAGTCCCATGATTGCAGCCACATCCTTTTTGATGGTCAGTGGGGACCCTGCCCTTCCTTTTTGCACCACTAGAAAAGGTGGCTGGATCCAGCCCATCGATTGGGGTACGCAAACAGCCGAAAGCCCACTGGTGAGTACAGGGGTTGTTTCGTAGAAAAAG
>NW_015215810.1:0-2940 GCF_001447785.1 Gekko japonicus | reverse complement strand
TTCTCCCTTTCCTCTCCTGTACTTCTCTCTGTGCCAGCTTCTTGGAGGGAGAAGCACTCCTCACTGTGTCATCCTTGACTCTGAGCTGAAGGAGGTTAAATAGCTCTGCACAGTACCTGCAAGTCTTTCCCCCTTCTTCTTGCTCTGGGGAAACAGCCAGCCCCATGTGTTGTCCTTCTGCCCTGAAGAAGGCTTGGTCCTGGTCTGCACCCCCGGTGGCCAACTGTGCTCTGGAACCCTCCCTTGTCCGACCCTATCAGGCCACTGTCAGTCTGTGGAGGCATCGTTTCTGTTTCCCATGCTCCAGGGCTTGAAGTCATGTTGTTGCCAGCCTTTTGCTTGACTCTGCTGCCTAGAGGAAGCCCAGCCCTGCAGACAAGTCCACAGACTGCCTCTCCTCCAGAGCCAGAGGTAAGCCCCATGATTGTCTCCCGGCCCTGCTGAGGGGCTGCTGTCCTGCCCTCTTGCCCAGTCACCATGGCAATTGCGGGACTGGCTTTGGAGACACCATATGGGTCCAGAAACAGATTCACTGTTTTTCCTTTGGGCTTCCTGTGTTATCTCTGGTCATTTATTTATTTAGGCTTGTATCTGACAACTTTGCTCAGGAGTCTCTTCTGTTGTCAGAAATCTCTGCTGTCAGTTGAACGGAAACAATATTGAAATACAAAGGGCAGCAACATGAAGGCAGCAGCATTAGAACTCTGGCAGTATAAAACAAGCCTTAAAAAATCACCATCAGTTTTTATAAACACGTGTTACTGCTAAAAGGGACAGTCTCCCTGGCTTCTGAACGCCAACAGTTATCAGGCACTTCACCTGGAGGAAGGAGATACAAACTCTTCCATCACATTCACTTAACATCCACAGTATTTTGGCAAAAGGTTCTTACCTATATGCAAGATAAGGCCATTAAACTTGCAGGAGTGCTTAGTCCTACCCCCACTGAAACCTGAAATGGTGCCAACGTCACTACTTGTTCTATGGCTCTTTTACTGAAAGAGAAGCAGTTGTCACCACCTCAGCAGATGTTTCCTGGTTCTTCGAGAAGTCTAGAATCTTGTGGCATTAAGTTGAGCTTCCATGCCTCTTTAGATAATACACATGTAATTGTTGCAGACTTGGAATGTTGGTCACTTGTCTTGTATGTCAACTTGCAAGGCATTCAGACACATAGGTGGAAGTTTTTGTGTGTTCCCAGGAACAGCCAACCATAGAGGCTGGAGCAACCAGGTTATCCCCAGGTATGATTAAAGGGGGGGTCTCAACTCAAATTCCAGTGCTGTGACTTCACTGTTTTTATGGTCGTCAATAGGTTCCATACTGTGGTTTTGCCCAAACTATCACTTTGAGATTTGACTAAAGAATGTTAAAAGAGGGCCTGAATGCTTCCCTTTCTGTTCTGCTTTTATATTTGTAACAAAAGCGAACATTACAAAGACACCATACATCTACATTGGGCTCTCATCCAGGTGCTTACCATACAAAGGGGTAGGGAAGGTATAACACCACCCAGCCATATCTTACATTTTTAGATAAAAAAGGGAATCTAAATACGGATTTAACAACTAACATTTTTCTATATAATTCCAGTTCCCATGTAGAAATAATGCATGGCTCAGTTGTTTTTATGACTTTGTATATACAGTATGTTTTTAATTGTAAGCTGCCTCAAGCAGGACAAGAGGCAGCGCAAAAATATTTTAAAATTGTTAAGTGTATTATTTAACTGCTGTACCTGAGCCCATCTGGGGAGGGTGGTATATAATAAAATAAATAAATAAATATAGGCCTCTTTGCTCTTTTGTAGGAAAGACAGAATTGCAATGGCCCACAATCTTATGAACTGTTTCATCACCAAAACAGTCACGTGTAAGGACTGCTGTGCTGATACAACGCTGGAAAACTCCAGTGGTGGGCAGCTTGTGGAGCAATGTCCATGCATGTTCACAAGGAAAGTTCTACATGCGCTGAGAGAGGGTGCAGAAGCCCAAGGCGGTCTCCTATCCTGAAAAGCCTGTGATTTCTGCACTGTGAGGCCATGCAGGAGCCGAGCCATGCAATCATCTTTTAAAAATAAATTGCAGTAATTTTTTCCTGTTCTTTTTAGAAGTCACTTTTTATATGTACTACATAAGTTTTTAAAAAATGGTGAGAAAGCCTGCTGCCTTGGTGAGGCTACAAACAGCTGCGCTCCCAGCACTTTTAAGGAGGGTGTGTTCAAATTCTATTTTCAAAATCAAAAACATGCTGCCCAGATAGAATTAAAAATGGTTACATTCAAAGGTAATATTTTCAGACCTTGTAAATAAAAATCAGTGTTCCATAAATTAAAGGTCCCTCTTTTGAGCTAGATACATCTGTTCAGAATCAGAAACATCTTCTGTATAGCCCACAGTGATAGATTTACAAGTAAACTTTCTTTCTTTCTTTTTAACAGTTTATTTTGATTTTTGCATTTTACATGTATATTGATTTACATTTTATTCTTGTCAGGGGTCTTGTTGTAGAAAAAGAGCTGCCGGAGCTCATTAGCATAACTCATTAGCATAACTTATTTGCATATGCCACGCCCCCTGACATAACCGGAAGTGACAGAAGGCCACACCCCCTGACATCACCGGAAGTGTGTCAGAAGGCCACACTCCTGCTTCTTTCTCCTTCCTGAACGGAATGAGGATCGAAGCAGAGGGCGGGGTGAAGAAGGGGGCGGGGCTTCACCACGTGACCGCCCCGCCCCCTAGAGGTTCTCTTCCGGAGCTCCGTACCTGAGAGCTCCCCCCCGACTAGAGCCCTGATTCTTGTGAGTCTTATCTATTTACATTCTCCAACCATATATAAAACATTTTCCATCTTTTTTCAAATGCTTCTTTACTTTTACCTTGAAAGTTTACTTGTACTTAATCTATCAATTTCTGCTACTAATAGTATTTTATCTGT
>NW_015215809.1:0-2903 GCF_001447785.1 Gekko japonicus | reverse complement strand
GATTAGGGAGAGGGCTAGGGCTAGGGTTATGGCTACGGCTAGAGTTAGGGTTAGAGTTATGATAGGGTTAGTGTAATTGCTAGGACATCATTACTGAAACAGATGTATATCTTACTCCATGTGTAAAGATGATAACTGTGCATGATTTCTTATGTAAAATTATACACACAACATGGTCGGGAGCGGTTAACGGGGGAAACCTCTTGAGTTTAGTTCGCTCCCTGTTTTTGTACCCAGACGACTGTATTGGAACAGTCTCCTAGAAAATCCTCTGGGGCTCTGGGTTCAGTTGGTTTTATTTTTCTACGTGACAATATAGAGTCACAAAGTTTGTGGATTATTAATCAAAACCTAAACTTGATGTGGTCTTCATGCAAGAAAGGCACTTAAAACCTCAAAACAAAACTGGTGTTGAATGCTTGTTGGTATGACCAACAATACCAAGCTGAAAGCTCATCAAAATCAAGAGGGGTTGCAATCTTATTGGCCAAATCTGTGCATTTTACTTTGAAACCAAGGTAGAAGATCCAGCGGTAATCAGAGGAAAGCTGATCGCGATAGCCTCTAAATGGAAAAAAGAAAGAGAACATGAAATCAAAGTCACACTGGAAAAAATTGCAAACTTGGAGACTATGCACAAAACCACGGGAAGCAAAAAAAATTATAAAGATCTTTTGGCAAAAACACGCTATTACTGGCTTGGCGTGTTAAGAATAAACAAATACAGAGAAATAACTTTGCCATAAAACCCCCAAATAATTCCACAACTACAAACCCTGAAGAAATTAGTGATTGCTTTACTCAGTTTTATGAGAAACTCTATAGCACTACTAATCCAAACGTAGATAAAAGTCAGAAAATTTCTACAGAAAAATGATTTGCTAAACAAATTACAACCAGAACATCGCAGAAGCTTAGACCTCCCTATTACCAACACAGAAGTATTGAATGCTCTGAAACAAACAAAATCTAACACAGCTCCCGGCAACGATGGCTTTGGCCCAATATTTTACAAAACATTCAACACTAAACTAGTAGATCACTTTGCTATGATGTGCAATCACATATTGAATGCCTCCTTCTTGGAGAGAATCACACATAATTACGATCCCAAAAGATGAGACAACTCGAGAATCTCCTTCAACATACCGACCAATTGCTTTGTTAAATTGCGATGCAAAACTATTCACTAAAATTTGAGTAAGTAGACATCAAAACATCATTCAGAATTACATATCAGAACAGACAGGATTTTTTCCTAAACGTACACTAACAGATAATATCCGATGAACTTTGAACCTAACAGCACATTGCAAGGGACAAAACACTGAATCTCTTCGGCTGTCAATTGATTTGGATGAAATTCTCATGGGCTGATAGACTTAGCATCATCAAAAGCACACTTCTACCAAAGTTCTTATTCCTTCTACATGCCTTACCCATTCAAATCACGAGGAAAGAGCTAACCAACTGGCAGACTGCGTTTCTTTAATTCTTTTGGGACTAGAAAACACCTAGAATCAGTTTTACAACATTGAAACGCTCAATAAAAAATGGAGGTAAGGATTTTCTGGACCTATAGTATGAAGCCACACAAGTATCATCTCCAGTACGGATTCTAACAACAGACAATCCACCACGATGGCAACATATTGAAGAGAACATCTGTGACTCAACACCCCTGGCTGATGTCATATGGCAGAAACCCAAAGACAGAAGTGGAAAGGAAAAACAATCCCAAGCATTTCTGACAGGCAAAACAAATTATGGGAACATTTTATATATGCGAAAATGACTTATCAACAAACACAAGAGAATGCAAAAATCTTTTAAGCCGTTTGGTTCCTGGTGATTCAATACCTTGCAGAAGGTGAAATCATCCCCAAAAATGAGTATCTTAAAAACTTACTGCATTTTTGAAACAGATTGAAAAAATGTATAATTCTGTGATGTGATATGTTAATTCCACAGTTTGCACTATATTTTTTTATATCAGTCGTTGTTATTATTTTGTATGAAAAAAATTGAATAAAAAAATTAATAAATTGCAGTAGTCCTCATGGTGGAAACTGGTGGGGGAAGATTACACCGAGAAAATCAACAAGAATCTTTGGTGCGTGCAAACAGTACAGCTTTTAAAATTCAGAGAGTATCCACTAAGGCGGATTTCAATTTTTCATTCCAGCGTTTTTGAGCTAAACGTTTCTGTTCCAGTTGTACTGTTTCTTTCTGCATTTCCTTATTTCCACATACTGTTCTATCTACTCCCCAATGCATCCTACTGCCGTTCGGAAGGGACAACAAGCTAAGAAATGGCTGGAACACCACCATGATGTCATCACCGGGTGCCACATCCCACTGAAGTGGGGAGAAACAGTTGTGTGACACTGTTGCCTCCACAACAAGAAGCTAATGGGTGCTGACCCTTCAAAATTGGAACTCAGGACAGATGCCAGGACAATGGAGATAAGAAGCCCTACAACTTCATGGGAAGTGGGTGGGCTTACTGTTTAGCTCAGGAGTGGCCAAACGTACTTAATATAGCAGCCACACGGAATAAACATCAGATTTTGAGAGCTGCACGCATTAACAAATATTAAACACATGTCTTAATTGGAAACCTCTTGAGTAAGGATGATTGAAGAATGTAGATCATCAACAAACCTGTGTGTGTTATATGCCACCAAGTCACTTTCAATTTATGGCAATCCTATGAATTAACAACCTCTAAGGCAGTCTATCATTAACAGGTCTTGCAAACTGAAGGCAACGGCTTTCTTTATTGAGTCAATCCATCACATGCTGGGTATTCCTTTCCTACTGCCTTCAAATTTTCCTAGTACTATTGTCTCCTGTGAATCTTGTCATACAGTAATGTAGATAGATAGATGATAGATAGATAG
>NW_015215808.1:0-3103 GCF_001447785.1 Gekko japonicus | reverse complement strand
TCTCCCAGCTGTGGTTGCCCACCTTGCTGTTTAATCTGATCAATTGTAGTAATGCATAAAAAAATTCTTTACAATTTCCTGAATCAAGGAGTCAAACCCAATATGAATCTTAGCCTCCCCCAAGCGGTTTGAAGTGGGTTCCCCCCCTGTAAACTGAAACCTGTACCTAAAATATATTGGTTGCTACAGACCTTTTCTTTTGAACTATGGTACTGGAGAAGACTCTTGAGAGTCCCTTGGACTGCAAGAAGATCAAATCAGTCAATCCTAAAAGAAACCAACCCTGACTGTTCCCTGGAAGGCCAGATAATGAAACTGAAGCTCAAATACTTTGGCCACCCAATGAGAAGGGAGCACTCACTGGAGAAGACCCTGATGCTGGGAAAGATTGAAGGTCAAAGAAGACGGGGACGGCAAAGGATGAGATGGTTGGACAGTGTCATCGATGCAACGAACATGAAACAGCAAACTTCAGAGGACAGCGGAAGACCGGAGGGCCTGGCGGGATCTAGTCCATGGGGTCGCGAAGAGTCGGACTCGACTGTGCAACTGAACAACAACAACAGACCTAAACCAGAGCCAAAACCTATTTGTTTTAATTTTTGGGGGGTTGGGGGAGGGGTCAATTCCAGGTCATGTAGAAGCCGTCTAAGATATTTGAAGGTCTGATTAAAGTTTGGGGCTGAGATTCGGGGTTGGTTTAATTACTTGATCTGAACAATCTCACACTACAGTCACTCCAGAAGAATAATCTACATCCTCATTAGTCCTGTGAACACATGCAGTGTGGGGAGAAGGGCCTGAAGGCATGAGTTCAAGGCCTTTCTGAATACCAGATTCCCTAATTTTTGGAATTAAATACTTGGCTGGTTCTCACAGACAGGCTCATCAAGTGGTGGCTTGTGTATGTGAACAAGCCACGCCATGGATACATGCGACAGATATGAAATGCAGTACTTTGCAGCGGAGTCACTTTGCACATTCGCATGTAAAAAACCCCCAAACACTGAATATCCAAGTGATAAGAAATTAAGGGATCCACATTCAGACTTCTCTCAACCGACTTACTCCCCTTCTCAGTCCTTGAATCACACGTCCAGCTGCTTTTCTGATTATTCCTCTCAGTGACAGACTTGCAAACCTGAACGAAGAAAATAAGAATTGCCTAGACTGACTGCCTAGACTGACTTGCTTTCAATGTAGGTCATGTAGATCTTTCAGGGGAAGAGGCCCTGCTTCTTGAAACAATATGACACCATTTCCACATCAGACAAGGTTATCTCACGGTTACCACAGCTGCTATTGTCAGAATTCATACGGCATTTATGCACAATCTTGAGAAATAAAGGGACATGATGAAAGTGTACTGTGTCTGTCTCCTGGGAGAACGATTTTCTGATTGCTTTGCAATCTACCAAACTCTCCTGGAAGGCAATGAGTGAAATGGTGAGAGAGAAATAACAATGGACCATGGTCCACAAAGACTTCAAAAGCTGTTATCAACAGCTGCTTTCTTTTCATTTAAAAATCCATTAGCCAGGAGAGAGCAAGGAAGTGAACTTTGCTTCATGTTCTGCTCTGATCTTGATTACCACAGCCTTCTTGTGCCTGGCCTCCCCTTGTTGTATTGCAGCGCCTCTTACCTTAGGGTTGCCAGGTCCTCCTCGCCGGCATCATACAGGAAGTGACATCATCATGCAGCAATGTCCAGTTAATGCCCTGGTATTTGAGCAAAAACTCAATTGTAAAACCAGCTTCCACCATTTTTTGGCTGAATACCAGAGCATCACCCAGACATTGCTGGTGTGATGATGTTACTTAACTTGAAATGCCGGCGATGAGGCCTAGGCCCATGGGCAGCTGATGGGC
This sequence comes from Gekko japonicus, assembly GCF_001447785.1. NCBI lineage: Eukaryota > Metazoa > Chordata > Lepidosauria > Squamata > Gekkonidae > Gekko > Gekko japonicus. Next base: position 1,234 of record NW_015215808.1, on the reverse strand, counting down.
TTTGCAGCTGCTTGTCAGTTTCAGAAAAAAGTCTGGTCAGTTTCAATTGGGTTGTCCCCAATTGCCTGTGCTCCTTTCTGTTCTCTTCCACTCAATGAACTAACTCTAGAATGCTTGTGCAAAACCAGAACCACAAGGAGTTAAATGGAAGGCGCTTGCTGGAAGCTACTGTACAGCTGCAATAGGGCCTACGGGGTAGGGCGGGGTATAAATCTAAATATAAAATAAAATAACAAAAATAAATTATGGCCCCGGTCACACGGGCCGGATATTGCGGGGGGGAGGCGTGGCTGTTTGCCCTGGAGCGAACTACCGCGCAGCCACCGGATCAAACGTCCTGCCGACGTCCCGTGCTTCGGGGGGAGGTGCCGATCATACGTCAATCCTGCGTTGCGGCGTTGTTGTTTTTTTACCAAAGTGTGTGCATGCGCCGTTGGGTGCTTGTGCACATCCCGTGGAGACTTGGGGAAAAAACCTTTTCGCGACGGGACATCGGCAGGTGGCGGATGCCACGAGCTACCACCGGAAACGTGATCAGAAGCCCGCCCTTGCCCCACGGTTTCCGGAAACTAGTACCTTAGAGATACTAGTTTTTTTTATGGCGCATCTTCGGCGGGAAGCCTCAGGTTAGCCATGGGAGCTCTACGCTTCCCAGATGTTGCGGATTAATCGCACCCAGAAAATCCACCTATCTTCCGTCTCTGTAGCATGGCTAATGCCCCGTGTGACTGCAGCCCACGTAATTTTTTTAAAATGGATGCCGCCCCCCACATGTCACAAGTGACATTCCACCCCAAATAAGATAAATATGTTTGCCAGACAGATAGACAAATATTAAGGGTCATTAAGATGCTAACTGCCAGGTCTGTTCAGGCTGAATTGGAAACCCTAAAGAGCCAGCTCTATCTTCAGAAACACTCATTTAGCATAAGAATGCAGGAAGAGGGGAACCTTTCTCAGCATATTGACAAGATGCTGTTATCGGCTGAGTTATTGAGAGCTGTAGGGAAGAAAATTCCAGATGAGGATATGCTTGTGTTAATCTTCATCAGCCTGCCAGAATCATTTGAAAATATAGTTTCTGGGACTGAGTCTAAGAAGGATTTGTCCCTCCAAAGAGTTATTAATCAATTGGAAGAAGCATATGCGAACAGAGAATTTAAGAAATTTGAAAGTGACTCTGAGAAGTCAGAGACTAGCCTAATGACTTTGAATATAAATAACAAAGGCAAGA
>NW_015215807.1:0-2892 GCF_001447785.1 Gekko japonicus | reverse complement strand
ACTTAACCACTACACCAAAGTGGCTCAGACACCAAAATGCCACAGAGTCCACCCTTCAAACAGCCACTTTTCTCCAGGGGAGGTGACAGAGATCAGTTGTAAAAGCAGGAAACCCCCAGGCCCCACCTGAAGGCTAGCAAACCTGGGGCTAGCTCACACTAACTCAGCGTAGAGGGAACACTGGGTGCGGTGCCACAGAGTCCACCCTCGAAGGCAGCCATTTCCTCCAGAGGAACTCTGCAGTCTGGAGATGAGCTGTAATCCCAGGGAATTCCCAGTCCCCACCTGGAGGATGGCATCCCTAATCCGACACGCTGTGCCTGGGGGCCCTCGCCGGAACCCAGTGCAAAGAACGTTATACCACTGCTTGGGCCCCAAACTGGTTGTGTACTGGTTACCGCCCCAAATCAGAGGACTGGTTTTTTACCTATAGGGCTTAGAGCCAGGGGAAGGGAACACAGGGACACATGAAGTTGCCTTCTACTGAATCAGAGCCTTGGTCCATCAAAGTCAGTATTGCTGCTCTCCAGTGACTCAAGTCTTTCCCATCACCTTTCAACTGGAGATGCCGGGGATTGAACCTGGGACCTCCTGTATGCCAAGCAGAGGCTCTGCCTCTGAGCCACAGCCCCCTCGTTACAGCTCTCCAGGGTCTCAGGGTGAGGTCTCTCCCATCACCTCATCCTGCCTGGTCCTTTTTAACTGGAGATGCCGGAGATTGAACCTGGGACCTTCTGCATGCCAAGCAGAGGCTCTTCCACTGAGCCACAGCCCCTCTTTACAGCTCTCCAGGGTCACAGGCTGAGGTCTTTCCCATCACCTCCTGCCTGGTCCTTTTTTAGCTGGAGATGCCGGGGACTGAACCTGGGACCTCCTGCATGTCAAGCAGAGGCTCTGCCACTGAGCCACAGCCCCTCTTTACAGCTCTCCAGGGTCTCAGGCTGAGGTCTTTCTCAATGCCTCCTACCTGGTCCTTTTAACTGGAGATGCTGGGGTTTGAACCTGGGACCTAGCAGAGGCTCTTCCACTGAGCCATGGCCCCCTCTTTACAGCTCTCCAGGGCCTCAAGGTGAGGTCTTTCCCGTCACCACCTGCCTGGTCCTTTTTTACCTGGAGACGCCGGGGATCAAACCTTCTGCATGCCGAGCAGAGGCTCTTCCCACTGAGCCACGGCCCCTCCCCTAAAAGACGACCTCCACTCACATCACCTTGTAGGGACCTTCAGATCAGCTTCTGGGGACCTGCCCCACAATCCTGCATTAGCCAAGGTGAGGAAAGGAAGCGCACAGGAGTATATGTGGTATCTTAGAATCACGGAATCGTAAAGCTGGAAGGGACCTCCAGGGTCATTTAGTCCAACCCCCTGCACAATGCAGGGAATTCACATAAACCCCCAGGGGTCATTTCGTAGAAAAAGAGGGGCAGAAGCTCATTTGCACAACTCATTTGCATATGCCACATACCCCGACAAAGGACAGGCATGCAAGCATGCCTGGGTTCCCTGCCCGATCTTCTCCCGGTGCCCCGCGGCCATCTGGGGAAGGAAAAGAAAGGCATTTAAATCCCCCCAGGTGGCGGGGCGCTCTGCAGATTAGAATCCGCACACTTAACCATGACACCAAGCTGGCAACATTAAAGTTGTGAACGAGCGATTTGGCTGCCGCATAAATTAGTTTGCTCTGGAGCCATCCTTTTTGATGGCTCCAGAGCAAATGGATATTCCATCCTTCCTGAGTTAAGAGAAAAAATTAGTTTAGAGGCAGGCAGGCCAGGAAAGGTGGCGGGGGGGGGCGCCCCTGGGCTCCTTACTGCCGGAGCACCATTCCGGCACATTCCGGCAGGAAATGAACCCCGAACACCCCTTTCCCCAAACCCTCCAGGCTCAGAAGATGGCAAAAAATAAAAAAAAAAACCCTCCAGGATCCCTGGCCAAACTTGCCTGGAGAATGATTTTCTTCCTGCCCCCAAAGTGGCGACCAACATTTTCTTGGGCGTGTAAGAAAGGGCCATGAGAACTGAGCACTGATGTGACCCTCCCTAACGTCCCTCTCATGACCTACCTAAGTTCAGTTATTCGGTACAAGCCTTCCCATGGGGTACCTGTGTGCCTGCCTTTCCCACCCCCAGTTGGCCTCAGACTGTAAATGGAGGAGTTACAGGACCCACAGCTTCTTCCTCCCTCCCCACGGTTGCCAGCTCCAAGTCTTGAAATTCCTGGAGATTTGGGGGTGGAGCCAGGGGAGGGAAGGGCTTGGGGAGTGGGAGGACCTCAGTAGGGTACAACGCCATGTCGCTCACTCTCTAAAGCTGCCATTTTCTCCCAGGGAATGAATCTCTGTCGTTGTCAGGCTCCTTAGTCAGTTCACACCACACAGGGCTTCATAAGAAGATAACTGTTTATTAGTGGATCCAGTACTAAAGAACATGTGTACAGCTTGTGTCAGGAATGGCCGTCAGTTCTAGGGCCTCTGACTTATAGTGAAATCAAACATTCCCTCTGTAAGCATGAACCAATGGATATAACTCGCGCGCGGGGCAAAGCAAGCGGGCAAAGCAAAAAAGCCGTTAACTTTCCCAGCCGTGTAAACTGCAGCTGTAACTTCTACAAGGTCAAGCATAAGATAGCGCACAGTAGCTGAGCAGGAGAGAGCTGAGAAGGAGGGTACCCCTCCACATTCCAGATCTATGACAGGGCAACCTGACAGTTGTCTGCAGATTGTTTATAATTCCAGGAGATCTCCAGGCCCCACCTGGAGGTTGACAACCCTAACAGCAAGGCATAAGAGGAAGGTCAGTAAAATCCTTACATCCTCTCCCGCAGCCTCTGCATGGAGGACCAGGCCCGGATCGAGCTAGCACACCGTTTGGTAATGAGGAAACATGTGTCGGGCA
>NW_015215806.1:0-3235 GCF_001447785.1 Gekko japonicus | reverse complement strand
AATTTGTGGCTGTGGAAATTAGGGGGGGGGGACATAGTCTATAATTGGATTTTTTGACTTAATTTCTGCTGGAAAAAAAATACATAAAGTGGAAGAGAGAAAAACGTGAGCCACTTTGGATTCACATTGGTAAGAGAGGCGAGTATCAATGAAGTAAATAGCTAACCTCGGGGTGAAATGCTTCCTTGCAGAAACAAAGATGCCCGCTTAGAGTTGGAGACCTGGGGACTGCAGCTTGGGTGCCAGGCTTCTCTCACTGGCCGTGTAGTGACGACAGAGAAAATCCTATTGCAGGATGTGGTAGGTATTAGACACTCAGTTTCCATTTGAAGGTAGGCACCTGGACCTTTTCTCAATGAGGGGTGGCTCCTACAGAGTTCCAAGCATCACTGTCTGCTGCAGGTTGTACGCCAGAGCAGGAGTTTGTTTTCCTTCCACCAAAGCAGAAATTGGGGGGGGGGGGGTGACGACTGAAGGCCTCACAGAATAATGACAAAAGGGTGCCTGGATTGGGTTTATGACTACTCCCCATCAGATACAGATAGGATTGCCAGGTCCCGTCCCCCCCGGCCACTGGCAGGGGATGGGTGGGGGTAGGGCTGTCAGATCCAGGTTGGGAAACACTTTTGAAGATTTGGGGGTGGAGCCTGGGGAGGGCAGGGACCTCAGTGGGGTACAAGGCCACACAGTCCACTGTCCAGAGCATTCGTTTTGTCCAGGGGGACTGATCTCTGTAGTCTGGAGATAGGCTGTAATTCCAGGGGATCCCCAGGTCCCACCTGGAGGCTGTCATCCCTAGATATAGATGTGGTTGTTAGATTCTTCTTGGTGCTGTCGTCTGGTTGGCTTGATTAATCACATGGGTTTCAGTGGCTCAGGCAGATCTGCATAAATTTGCGTATTAATTGTTCGGCGAAAGGAAAACGTTATTTTTACATTTTGAAATAAGGCGTACTCATGCTGTATTTGTAGGCACTGTCTTGGAATGTATGTATTTTCTTTACGTTATTTATAGTCTGCCTTTTTCACAGAGGCTGAAGGCCAGTTACAAATAGTGTTGTCAGCACAATCAACAGAATGGGACATTCAGTAACCAGTGTATTAGAATTTTAGAAGTCTGGAACCACTGGAAAGAACTGAAGCACAACATGAGTATTCACATGACATATTAAGCGGTGCAGAAATTATATCATTATTGAGAGCCAGTTTGGTGCAGTGGTTAAGGAGCACGGACTCTTCTCTCAGAGAACCGGGTTTGATTTCCCTGCTTCTCCACATGCAGCTGCTGGTGTGACCTTGGGTCAGTTAGAAGTTATTTCAGAGCTGTTCTCTCAAGAGCAGTTCTTGAGAGAGCTCTCTCAGCCCCACCTACCTCACAGGTTGTCTGTTGTGGGGAGGGGAAGGGAAAGGAGTTTGTAAGCCACTCTGAGATTCCTTTGGGTAGTGAAGGGTGGGGTATAAATCCAATCTCCTCCTCCTCTTAAATAGGATCCTGCTTACAATAAACTATGCACAGCAATATAGACCACAGTCTGTAATCATTTATCCAAGCAAGTTTGTAAAACCATTTTGGACAGTGCAAACCTATTACCTGCGCATAAAAGCCCTCCTGAATAGTTCAGTTTTGCATCGTTTGTATAGAAGAAGCACTCCCTCTCTTCAAGAAGGGGAATGCCTCTTTTAATGCCTCCCGCTTGTAGTTTTGATAACTACTTATGTTAAAAACGTAATTAGCAGGTCTTTTAAAAAAATTAATATACCCAGTTAATCAAGCAACAGATTATTTACCAACGTTTTAAAATCTGTTGACCTAACTGATCACAGAGCCTTTGTTACTACCCCACAGCCACCATTTCCTGCTGGAAAAAAGCCCTGCTTGTAAATGAAATGAAAGCATAGTCTTCCACTGTTTAATTCCTCTCTCCTCCTCCCTGCTCTCCCTTTGATGTCTCTTCTGTGTTCAGTTTTATACCGTAAACTCTTGCAGACAGAGACCTGTGTTCCTGTGTGCTGTAGAGTGCCATGCATTTCGGTGGTGCTTTATAAATAATAATCAGGAACATTGCAGCCATATTTTATTTGGTTAATCGATGCAAGACCATTCTGCCCGGATGGGTGCGCCTGATCGCTGACAAAGTTGATTCTGACTGTGAGCTTTACAATGTTCCCTCTAAGCTGTGGAGCCTTGTGGGCAAAAATTGTACTTTGTGAGCGAGCGATTGGCTACCGCATACATTCGATTGCTCTGGAGCCATCCTTCCTGAGCTAAGATAAAAAATGTGTGAGCCGGAGGCTAAAAAACGGTGAGCTAGCTCACACTAACTCAGCTTAGAGGGAACACTGGTCAGAATCTGAGCGCCCCCCCCCAACTAAGAACCAACCTTCTAATGTAAGCTAAACAAGAAGAAGAATTGGTTTTTATACCCTGCTTTTCTCTAAAGGAGTTTCAAAGTGGCTTACAATCACCGTCCTCTCCCCACAACAGGCACGTTGTGAGGCAGGTGGGGCTGAGAGAGTCCTGAGAGAACTGACTGGCCCAAGGGCACCCAACAGGGTTCACGTGGAGGAGGAGTGGGGAATCAAACCCAGTTCTCCTGATTCGAGGTCGCTGCTCTTAACCCACTACACCACACTGGCTCACCCACTACACCACAAGCAGAAGCTTGAACATTAAACTTCGTCTTTCTTTTAAGTAAACAGGATATATTCGCTGTGGATTATCATTTTCTGGGAGTATGCAAAACAAATGGTATACAGTTTCTGCTGTTCGCTGCTCCGAATGTTTTTCAGTTTCGGCATTTGCCTTGAAATCAGCACATTGAACACAAACCAGTAAATCACCAAGTTTATACCTCACCAAGTATTGGCATTATTTTGGTACTCTCCTGTATCCCTTTGTTCTTATGGCCACTGTCTGCTTCCCTGTGCATTGTCCTCCTGTCTTTGGCCCCCTTGCTTTCATTTGTTCGTACAGCCATTTCATCTGGTTCGCCAACAACAGGGAGCCCTTGTGGTTTTGTTTACGTGCACCTCTGGCATTGTCATGTCAGACGTAGCATCATGACATCGTTGGTAGAAATCACATGGGCCCGGCCTCCTGAACTAATCAGATCAAATAGCAGTGTTAGCCAATGAGGTTTTAAATAGTGAGGCCAAAGAGGAAGAAGGAAAATGTTACCGCGGAGAACAGCGGTGAAACAACGCAGATATGCTTGTATCAAAATGTCTGAAAGCA
>NW_015215805.1:0-2745 GCF_001447785.1 Gekko japonicus | reverse complement strand
GGTTTCCCCTCAAAGTCTGAGACTCTTTAGTGTGTTGCGTTCAGCTGGTGGCCTCTAATCCGTAAGTAGGTCACACTGCAGGGAAAACTTTGGAGGGCCTAGTGGAACTGGGCCTGAAGGTCGAAGCAGCACTATTCCGCCACAGGGTGTTAAAATGAATGCTCATAGCTCTTGGTCAGCTCCAGTTGCCTAATGTCAGTTAACGAGACCTTGACGTCTTTCTTTTCTTTTTTTTAAATGAAGGAAATTTAATGTGCCAAATTTTATATTTTAACAAAGGACACTGAAAGTGTATAGTAGCCAAGAGGATGTTTGGGCCTGCCTTTCCTGGAAGTTATATGTTCTCAATCTGCTATGGAGACGACTGTTTGGAATAGTTTCCACTCACACCTTGTGTCTATGTCTCCAGTTGGCAAAGCCATTGCGTGCAAGATGGAAGATAGGAGAGCATTTTTTGTATGTACAAATCTTGGTTTATAGTGGAACTACCAAGCAAGAATAGTCCTGAACATCACCTATTCAGCTCCCAGCACTATGAATCATCGCTACATTTAAAACACACACACACACACACACACACCATACATGATAGTGACCCACAAGATAGAGCAGGAGGGGAAAGGATGTCTTGCTCCAGAGGAGCCAGCAGACCAAGTCATACATTTGGTAAGTGAGCAAGGTATGTGCTTTAAGCCATGTAGCTACATGGGAAAGCAAAACCTCCCACGATCTCCAGCCACAGTCTATCCCGAGGGGGAAATCCTTTGTACCCTGATCCCCAAATTTAGCAAGCAGTTAAGAAACTGAACGAGAAGGCAAGTGGGATAGGAATATCACCTATCAGTGCATATTAGTTACAAAAACAGAACCCGTGTGTATTATTATTATTATTATAATTAATTAGTTAATTAATTAATTTAATTTGTAGCCCGCCCTCCCTTCAAAGCAGGCTCAGGGCGGCTTACACTGATTAACACATAAATGCAGGGGTCATTTCCTGCGGGAGCACACAGGAGTGGAGCTCCCACAGTAAGGAGCTCAGGGGGCGGGCACATGCAAATCCCGCCCCTGCTCCCCCGGTAAGTTGCCAACCCCCCCCCCAGCCCCCCAGCCCAAAATGGTCCAGTGGCACCTTTAAGACCAAGTTTTATTGCGGTACAAGCTCTCCCTCCTCTGCGAGGACAGATCTGCACATCCCCCCCCCTCCAATAGCTAGCAATCCAAAACAGTCCAGTGGAGCCTGAGCAGTGGGTGTTGCCTTCTGACACACTTCTGGTGATGTCAGGGGGTGTGGCCTATGCAAATAAGTTATGCTAATGAGTGCCTGGACCTCTTTTTCTACGAAATGACCCCCGCATAAATGTATGTATATGTTACCAACATTAGAAAACAAAGCTGGGGGAACAAATCCGTGAACAATTTTCCCCCTCTTCCCCATTTTCCATAAGCCCTGTTCACATGTCACACTCAACACATGTTTGTGAGAAAAAGCCAACATGTGTCCGCTTTACAAATGAAACTGGAGGCCGGTACCAGGATAAACATGGAGTTCAAATCACATGTTCAACTGTACGTGAGTTGAAGTTACCATGAGAATTACTCAATGCACATTTAAAGCAAAATCAAGCGTACTCTGAAGACGACTTGTAACTTGTGGACAAGGCTGCAATGTGGAATGGTAGCACGGAACTTAATTGTGTACATGACAGCCTGGCTGGTTCAGAACAGAGGTCCATCTATCCCACCGTTTGGTTTCCGATCATGGCCATTTGGAGATTTCTGAAGAGTTGACAGTCAGTATATGGAAGGCTTCCTGACACTTGAATCGAAAGGTCAATCATGCAATCTTAACCAAAGTAGTCTTCAGTGGACTTAGACTGGTGTAGCTCTGTTTTGAATGGCACTACTAAAGGCTGAAAAAGGCAGCTACACTCAGTTAATAATGGCTAATAGGAGGTCCCAGGCTGACCAAGGCAGTTAACAACAGGACATTTTGGAGGTCATGAATTCACAGGGCTGCCATAAGTCGGAAGCAATTTGACAGGACATGACATAACACACACACACAAGGCTTTAAAGGTCAAATTTAACATCATTACTTGGGCTCAGGAGAATTTCAGCAGCCAGTCCAGCTGGTTGGATGTCCTCTGATTTATCACCCTGCACTAAGAGGTGGGTGATCATGTTCTACAGCTCTGGAACAGTCTTCAAGGGCAGTCTCACATGCAGGAACCAGCGTGATAATCCGGATGAATACATATGCGGCATATCCATTAGGAAATTGCTATTCTTCATGGCTTTGCAGCTTGTGGGCTGGAGTGGCAGCCCTCTGTCATCCTGTTTCCATTGGCCGAGGTATGCCACTTTGATCAGGTGACGATTAGAACTGCCAGCTAATTAGTTTTGGGTTGATCAGTCACTTTCCTTTGAAACAAATGATGAAATTTAAATATTTTTGCATAGCACCTGACCCTCAGGGTGTATCTTTGATAGCTACCAAAAGATGCATAATATAAAATTACAATTGGATAAATCTCTTTTATATTTCCTTTTTCATTCCCTCTTAAAGTAGTACCCCAGAAAGAAAATCACCTAAAGAAAGAAGTCCCTTAGATCCAAGTAGTTACAATTTGTCCATACTCATTACTTAACAATACCTTTTCGGCGGATGAAACTAATTGAAGTTTTGGAACACGAGTAATAAGCATGTGGAACTGAACAGGAGACGTGGAAGTTCAGGAACAG
>NW_015215804.1:0-2918 GCF_001447785.1 Gekko japonicus | reverse complement strand
CTTCTGGGGGAAACCGAGAAGTGACATCATGCCTCTCTGGAAATCGCCGGAAACTCTGTGGTTTTACCCCCAACTCCCACTGGTTTCCAGGAACTGGTTGGCAAGCATACTCCCCATACCTTTTTTGTACAGTGATTGTGAAAAAAAGTGCTTAAGCTCCTCCCCGTTCACACACAAGAAATTATAGCCATTCACGAGAGAAACTGAAAGGAAAGAGAAGAAAGGGGCAAAGATTTTAATGGACAGCTAGCCCTGAGAAACCTCAATAGTTCTTTGGCAGCCCATGTGGGACTGCAATTGTGCTTTAAGTTTTTCAAAGTTGCCATGAATCAGGTCTGAAGAAAATAAAACAGAGAAGAGTGGGATGCAGTGGGTTAGCTTCAATATTCGGCTTTTCCGCATTCCGATTTTCCTCATTTTCAAATTCCTGTTTCTTCAGGGGTGGGTAGGTGTTCTGTATGCATTTTGCTCCCTCTACTGGTCAATTTGATATCAGACTGGTTTACGTCCAGCATAAAAACTTGCAGTTTAAATCTGCAAGGAGATATGCCAGACGCAAACCTCTGTGATACTGAATCGACCACTAGAGGGAGCATATTGAATCGACCACTAGAGGGAGCAAAACATGTACAGAACAGAAAAAACCTGAAGAAACAAGAACTTACAAGCAAGAAAAATGAGAATGCAGAAAAGCCCATTGTCTGAATTGGTCATTAAAAGTGAGCGAAAAATAACGGCAGTTTCATAGGGAACTACCTGTAACACTCCTAATTATATATTTAATGACAATAGACAAATAGCTTTAATATCCATTAGAATACTGACTCTTGTGATACCAGCAGGCAATCCTCATAACATTTTAAACCACGCCTTCTCTAAAACTGTCATTCTGTTTTAAATTTGAATTTTTGTTACTGCTGGCTCAGTCCTGCAAAACTGCTGATAAAAGAATGCACAAAGAAGACATTAAATAGGACACCTCTGATAAGAAAGGAGTCTTATCTGTAGGACAATTTAAAGTTTGTTCCAGAAGGCCAAGTTACTCAAAGCCAAAAATGTTGACTCTGCAGTTTAAAAATGTGAAAGCTGGCTAACTTTTAATGCTTGCTGGGTTTGAATGCTGTGATTTTATTTGGGATGTTCAAGTTTAGATTGGCTTTTTGTATACTATTTGGGGTGCTGTTTTTTTTCAGGAGAGGTTTTGGATTGAATAAACAGGTACATAAAGAACTCCCTTCTAGGAGGCATGCATTCAGATACACCCAAGCTGAAATCAAACCCAAAATCAGCTGTTTTAATTTGGCTTTGGATATCCAAAATGACCCAAAACATCCCTGAAAGTCCAGGAGTAACACCAATTTATCATCTGGAATTATGAGAATGTATCAGGTTTTGGGGAGGCGCAGACGAAGGAAGGGACGGAGCAACAGGAAGCACCCACAACTATCAGCTGTTCTATGGTGCGGTCCCTTTAAACTTTAAAGGGCTGTTTAAGGGCTGTTGTTTTCTGTGACAAGATATGGCCTCTCTACTGCCCACCTCTGTTCCCTCTAAGCTGAGTTAGTGTGAGCTAGCTCACAGTTTTTTAGCTTCCGGCTCACCCATTTTTGTTTTCGCTCAGGAAGGATGGCTCTAGGGCAAACTAATTTATGCAGCAGCCTAATCACCTGCTTACAACTTTAATGCCGGTAACTCACAAAACAGAATTTTTGCTCACAGGACTCCATAGTAGCTTAGAGGGAGCATGGCGTAGGCAGTAATGGGGCCATTGTTTCCTATCAGTGGTAGACCTGGCTTCCCAGGCATGTTCTACCTTCACTTCTCCAAGCTGTTTGACAATGCACCATCCCTTTAAATTTTAAAGGGCCATTATTTTCAGTGATGGAAGAAGTGGCGTCCATACTGTGGAGGGACATTATTTTCAAAGAACGGTGGACCTGGGGCTTATCTGCGTTTTCATTTTCCTCACTTGTAAGTTCCTGTTTCTTCAGCCCCCCCCCCGGTTCTGCATTGCTTTGCTTCTTCTAGTAGTCAATTCGGTATCACGCATAAAAACCTGCAGTGGAAATCTGCAGGGAGAGAAGCTGGACATAAATCGATGTAATATCGAATCAACCACTAGAGGGAGAAAAACAAGTGTGAAACGGGGGGGAAACCCCCTGATGCAACAGGAACACGCAAGCAAAGAAAACAAGAATGCGGAAAAGCCCGTTGGCTTGGATCCAGGGGTGCCCCAGCAGAAACATAAAATGGACTGAGCGCAGTTCCGCTCGCGCAAGAACTTGTGTAACAACTAGCCCTTTCCTCCCTAGATGTTACAGTGCTCAGAAACTGGGCTAGCTCACGTACCTTTTACCAATGAAAGAAGACTCGTGCGCAAACGGAAATGCAAGTGGCTACCGCAATCCTTTCCCCCTCGTGTTTCCCCTGCTGCAAGAGCTCTAGCAAACTTTTGCACTAGATCCCATCCATTATGTGAAACCCTGATCTATTATAACCACGGTTAGTGGTCAGGAGAGGGGGGGGGGCGTTTTTGTGTGCGGCAGAACTGTGTTTTTTTTTAAAAAAACATTTTTTTATTTTTCTCATATTAACAACACAATAACTTAAAACGGCGTCAGACCGTTCAGCATAAAACATGTGTTTCAACAAATTGCATAATAACAGAGAACATAACAAAAGATATGGCTCCACCCTTTATCCAGGTGATTAGAACAATACAGCTACCTTCCATGGATACAATCCCGTCTGCAAGATAGAAATGACCTATTATATTTAGTAGAAAACAAAGTCTAAATATTTGACAGGTTTTTTTATATAGTAAATTAGAACATGAGTTGACATAATCAAAACATGGGAGCCATTTTTCTCAAAAATTATTTGTCCTCTTTGGAGTATGTGAGACAGTTATTTGAGTT
>NW_015215803.1:0-4370 GCF_001447785.1 Gekko japonicus | reverse complement strand
CCCCTGCTCCTCAGTCATCTCCCCCCAAAAAACTAAAAAGCCCAAAAGCTTTTCATCTTTGAGAAGATGCCATCTTTCCTACAGCCAGAGAATGTCCTCTTGATCTTTGCTCCAAAAGGGAATCTTCTGGGACTGATCTACAGCGGCTGGAAGTTTCGCAACGGGAGTTTCTACTTCTTTTCCAAAGACAGTAGACCCTGGCTGGAGGCAGAGGAAGACTGCACATCCCGTGGGGCACACCTGACCTCCGTCACCTCTGAGGAAGAGACGGTGAGCCTTCCACAATCTTACTTCACCGAACACATGAACCTCAGAGCGAACGAGGGGCAGTTGCCTGCGGTGTTCCCTGTAAGCTGAGCGAGCTCGCTCACAGTTTTTTAGCCTCCGGCTCGCACGTTTTTGTCTCCGCTCAGGAAGGAGGGCTCCAGAGCAAACTGATTTGTGCAGCAGCCAAATCGCTCGCTCGCAACTTTCATGCCAGTCGCTCATGAAGTAGAATTTTTGCTCACGAGACTCCACAGCTTAGCGGGGACATAGATTGCACGGCATGATCCAAGAAGCGTAGGCCGGCTGATTTTATCATTTCACTTATTTACAAAACACGTATCCCCCTGAATATGTTCCAGAGCCGTGCAGGATATTTATCCTGACTTACTCCATCCATAAATGCAGGGCTATTTTCGGGCAGGAACGCACAGTAACGGAGTTCCGGCTGGCTCCCGAGTTGGCCACGCCCAGCAGGAACTCATTAGCATAACAGGCCACACCCAACAGCAGGAACTCATTGGGATTGGCTACATTAGGGGTGTGTGGCCTAACATGCAAAGGAGTTCCTACTACAAAAAAAAGGCCCTGGGTTTTGACAACAAACAAGGTAAACAGAATAACAAGCAAAAGGTGGGTGTGGCTGGATGAGCACACTTCTGGTAACACGGGGGTATGGCCTAATATGCTAATGAGTTCCTGCTGTTGGGTATGGCCTATTATGCTAATGAGTTCCGGCTGGGCTTTTTCTACAAAAAAAGCCCTGCATAAATGCAATTAAAATATCCAAGGTAAGGGCAGTCTAATTATTTATTTATCTATTTATATTTACCATATGGCAGAGTTACACACAGGAAGTATATAATAGTATAAAATATGTAACCACATTGATACAATAGGTATGCAGACCGATTGGGAAATCCCCCTAAGTAGTAATATCTAGATTGTCAATCCACTCAGTCGCAGCTGGGGAGAGTTCAAAGAGCTCTGTCACATCTCCCTGGAAAGCACGACACTCACATTCCTGTAACAGATGGAAAATAGTTTGGTGGGCTGCACTCACAACTGCATTCGGGTCCTGGTACTTTACCCCATTTGAACAACAGGCCTGCACAACTACCAAAGCCTGTTTGTATTCTATTAGCCATCTTCCATACTTTATGTGGCAAGTCAAATCTTGAGGGCCTCTCATTGGTGTTTATCAGGTTATGGATATCAGGTGGAACCGATTGCATCCACATTCGCAGGCATTCACTCCCTAGAACGAAATTTCGTGATTGCAGGATTTGTGTAGATTTTATTGCTGGGTGTTGAGGTCTTAGTCTGGATAGGTCCACATCAGCCACATCTTCTTGGATGGACAACTCTCTGTTTTCCATGATCTTTCTATATTCACTTTGCAAGAAGAGCATCTTGTCTTCAGAGATGCGGGGGACCGATGTGGCACAACCTGGGTAGCCAGTAGGTCAGAAAGAGCTTAAGATATCTGCTGATGGTTCTCATTGCTGTGTTGAGTTGGACATCAAGTTTGTGGACATGGGGGCTGGTACTGAAGCACCATATTCCTCAGTACCATCAACAACCCCCAAGGCTGAGCATCTAAATGTTATAGCAGACGCACCCCAAGTTATACCACATCACTTTTGGAGAATGTTTTGTGTGCATATTTTCACTGTTACATCGGTAAGATGGTGTTCGTCACTTAAGGTCCTGTCCATGGTAATACCAAGGTACTTTGGCGTATGGTTGTGTGCAGGGCT
Organism: Gekko japonicus; assembly: GCF_001447785.1. NCBI lineage: Eukaryota > Metazoa > Chordata > Lepidosauria > Squamata > Gekkonidae > Gekko > Gekko japonicus. The sequence goes on along the minus strand of NW_015215803.1, from coordinate 2,346 downwards.
ATTTTTGGGCAGGAACGCACAGGAACAGAGTTCCGGCTGGCTCCCAAGTTGGCCATGCCCAGCAGGAACTCATTAGCATAATAGGCCACACCCAACAGCAGACACTCATTAGGATTGGCTACATTAGGGGTGTGTGGCCTAACATGCAAAGGAGTCCCTGCTATAAAAAAAAGCCCTGGGTTTTGACAACAAACAAGGTCAACAGAATAAGAAGCAAATGGTGGGCGTGGCTGGATGACCACACTCCTGGTAATGTGGGGGTGTGGTCTAATATGCTAATGAGCTGTTCGCTCAGGGGTGTGGCCTAATATGCTAATGAGTTTCTGCTGTTGGGTGTGGCCTATTATGCTAATGAGTTCCTGCTGGGCTTTTTCTACAAAAAAAGCCCTGGTTGTGTGTAAGTTGGGTGCCGTTAAAGTAGACGTTCAGTTCAGGTTTGGCAAAATCATTATTGAGGTAAAAACAGGAGCATTCTGTTTTTCCTGGACTTGGGATAAGCCACCATTTGCAGTAGTAGTCAGCCAAAATTTCCCTAGTCAGTATTTCTGCAGTCCTTTCAACTGATTTGTTCCTTAATCACCATGTCATCGGCATAAGCGAGCTTGTCTCAGGAAGGGAAGAGGAGTTGGTTTTTTATACCTTAACCCTTCACTACCCAAAGGAGTCTCAGAGTGGCTTACAAACTCCTTTCCCTTCCCCTCCCCACAACAGACACCCTGTGAGGTAAAAGAAGAAAAAGAAGAGATTGGATTTATACCCCGCCCTTCACTACCCAAAGGAGTCTCAGAGTGGCTTACAAACTCCTTTCCCTTCCCCTCACCACAACAGACACCCTGTGAGCAGTGTTCCCTCTAAGCTGAGTTAGTGTGAGCTAGCTCACAGTTTTTTAGCCTCCGGCTCACACATTTTTGTCTTGGCTCAGGAAGGAGGGCTCCAGAACAAACTAATCTATGCAGTAGCCAAATCACCTGATCACAACTTTAGTGCCAGTAGCTCACAAAGTAGAATTTTTGCTCACAAGACTCCACAGCTTAGAGGGAACATTGCCTGTGAGGTAGGTGGGGCTGAGGGAGCTCTGACAGAAACTGCTCTTGAAAGAACAGCTGTGAAAGAACTGCATGTGGCAGAGTGAGGAATCAAACCCAGCTCTCCACATTAAAGCCCGCGGCTCTTAATCACTACACCAAACTATCAGAGATGTATAGATCCAAAAGAACTAGAGCAAGGACATTAAAGCTCAAGGTTTTAATACAGCAGAGCTCATCCAGTCAGTGCGTGTGCTGTCCCAGAACAAAAGTTACATGGAGTTTCTTTTATCTTTTCAAACTAATAAGAGTTCTTTATTATAGGAACTCCATTCTAGACAGGAGAGTGGAGAGATAGACCCTCTACTCCAGTCTAACTAGCTGGATGGATGGAGATGCAGGAAAGCATTCCGCTCTCGTGGTGCCAAGATGGAGACGCATGGCATTGTCTGTGGAGAGTGGGGAGAAGCCGAGAAGAAGGACATTTCTCTAAGAGTAGCAATCTACACTTCAAAGGGATAGCATCAGAGACGGAAGGAAAGGATGCTTAGTGTCCTAGCCTGTCTATCTCTCTGACTCTCTTGTAGTCTTCCTCTGTAGTCTAAGAGACGGCACAAAGTCCTTCACTTCCAACAATGCCCACCCCATTGCAGCCGACAAGGCTGGAGGTCAGCAACAAGAGAAGGCAGGGGACAGCTGGGGGGAGTGGGTAGCGACCACAGGAGCCAGCTTGCCCCACCCCAGAACAGGGGAGCTGCCAGAAGGGACCTCCAGGGAGAAACACAGAACTGGAAGTAACCCCAAAGGTCATCTAGTCCAACCTTCTGCAGAAGGTGGGAAATTCACAGCTACCTCCTCCTTCCACCCTCCCACTGACCCTTGCCCTATTCCCAGAGGAAGGCAAATTTCCTCTTGAAGCCATTCATACTTGTAGGCGCCGCCACCTCCTGTGGCAATGAATTCCATGAGAGCCAGTTTGGTGTAGTGGTTAAGTGCGCGGACTCTAATCTGGGAGAACCGGGTTTGATTCCCCACTCCTCCACTTGCAGCTGCTGGATTACCTTGGGCAAGCCATAGTTCTGGCACAGCTGTTCTTGAAAAAGAGCCGTTTCTTTCAGAGCTCACAGGGCGTCTATTGTGGGGAGGGGAAGGGAAGGGAAAGAAGATGGTAAGCCGCTCTGAGACTCCTTTGGGTAGTGAAGGGCGGGGTACAAATCCAATCTCTTCTTCTTCTTCTCCTTCATCACTCTTTGGGTGAAGAAGGACTTCCCTTTATCTGTTCTAACCCGAGTTAGAACAGATAAAGGGAGTTCTAAGAACT
>NW_015215802.1:0-3293 GCF_001447785.1 Gekko japonicus | reverse complement strand
AAGCACAATTGCCTTGCCGTGTAACCACACCTCAATGACTATAATTAGGATAAGATTTGCAGAAAGTGTTCCTTGAAAATACTTCTGTGACACAGGTTTAAGGATGCAGATTGAGCCACAGACTTTAACAAGAGGAGGAGGAGATTGGATTTATACCCCGCCCTTCACTACCCAAAGGAGTCTCAGAGCTGTTAACAAACTCCTTTCCCTTCCCCTCCCCACAACAGACACCCTGACAGAAACTGCTCTTTTTCAAGGACAGCTGTGCCAGAACTATGGCTTGCCCAAGGTCATCCAGCAGCTGCAAGTGGAGGAGTGGGGAATCAAACCTGGTTCTCCCAGATTAGAGTCCGTGCACTTAACCACTATAGCAAACTGGCTCTCACAATCAAGAGATCAAGAGCACAATCAAGAGAAACTGTGATCTACTGATGCTATTTAGTACAACCCATTTTTGTAAACGTGATGCTGTGGGGCTCTTAAAATTAAAGCGAACAACACTTTATGAACTGCAATTAAGTAATATTACTTTTTTGCTGGGATAAAATCTATATGGAAGGCAAGAAAAGTCCAGTTGTCACATTAAAACAAGACACTGTTAAATCATCAGTAATATAATAAATTATGTGATAAATTTGTCAGAAGACACTGTTAAATCATCAGTAATATAATATGTGATAAATTTGTCAGTGTAACCCAGTTGGGGTATGCATGTTTATATTTTAGTATGATATGAAGGTGCGAAAAATGAAGTCAATCCTTTTGTTTGTAGAAAGTTGGGGGGTTACTCTCAGAATTAAAGTTAATCAGCCCATTAATTGCTTGCATTGAGTTAAGTGGGTAACAGATTTCGTGGTGTAACTGCCCATTCTCCATTCATCTAGTTGGGAAGAAAGTCTTAGGGAATCCATCCTGTCAAACTACAGAATGGCAGGAGAAATCTTCTCCCATTTTAGAGGGATCTTAATTCATCCATATGAAGTGGACATAGCTTTGCTCCCTGTCTGGGATGCTGAAGCAGAGGCTGAAGAATTGCTTTTTAATTTTTTAACAAAACTGAGTATATGGAAGAAAAGAAGTAAACTCTCTACACCTAACTTCATTGTGCACTGGTGCTTTCTGAATTTTTCTACCAGTTGATCTCTGACACTGGAAGTCTACTCAGAGCACTAGAGTTGAGTTCCCCTAGCATGTGTAGAACTTCCACCCAACCTGTTTTCTCTACATGATTCTTGCCTATCCTTCCATACTGGAATTCACAGCCATTGGGGGATTTGTGTGAGGAAATGATACAACAACAAACTTAAGATATATTAAGTCTTGTAGCTCAGAAATTTGATCTTCAACACTTAACTTTCAGACTTGTGTTACCTTTCCATTACAGAATACTTATCTTTGTCTCCTTTGGCCATGTTTTCCAGAGGTAGGAATCACTTCGTAAGCACCTTCAGTCTGTAGTGCTGTGGTGTGCCTGTGACAGAGTACAAGCAAACCTTTGACCTCCTTTTCATCATGCTTCAGTGCCTATGATGAGGGTAGTGGGAGAGAACAGCATGGCTTGCCTCCGCCTCTATCCTGCCCTTCCAGTCCCTGCTCTCCAGTGTAAGCAACTTCTCCCTGCAGGCCCCCCCACTGTACCTGGGGTTTTGTGTGTGTTTTGCAGGCTGGGGAGAGGGGAGGATGTAGGGTGATTCCAAAGGAGTTATCCGAAGGGAGCTGTCCCTTGAATCACCGCATCAGGGAGAAGCTACTAATTTTACATTGGTGGGGCTGAAACATGTTACTGGTGTTATGATTTAGTTCATATACATTATAGTTGTTGGAGGGGATTTTGGTGATGCATTGGTTTGTTTCTTTATTGATGTATTCTTTGTTTTCTTTGAAAGCCTCCTGCTGGAGTCACCGTAAGTAGGTTGCGACTTGACAGCACTTACATACAAAAGCCATTCTGAGATGTCTGGCAAAACAGAGCTCCTAGGCTTGCAGACTTCTCATAAGAGCAGGATTCAGTATCAAGGTTCTGTTCTTTACACAGGCAGAGAAAGAATGTATCCAGTTTACACACCCATAGCCGCTACAATAGATTGCTGTCCATTCAGTTAATGTATCTGCCAAAGGGTGTCTGGCTTACAAAATCACGCTGCAATAAGTATATTAAGGGGTTATAAGATCCTGTTATTCTGACCATGCACCATACATTTAACATTACAACTCAAAAACAAAAGGTCAAAACATATACATAAGCTTTTACATGTGTCTAAGAGCTTCATTAAGGGAGACACATGTGCTGCAGTGGTGATCAACAGTAATAAATGCTTAGGCCTTCTGTATATTTATCCCCTCAAAAATGACATTTTAAATCGGCTTCATAGCATCCCATCTGGTTGAGGGGGAAAGCTCTGGTCATTTTCAGAAAAGTAAAGTTTAAGATCTTGTTCAATTTCCACTCTGATTGCAGGGTTTTCTAATAAAGAAAGATTGAGTGACCAGAATTTGCTTTGTAATTTATTTTCCATTGGTTGGATTTCACATTCCAGCCAGGAGTGGTCTGACCAATGAGATGGGTTGATGGACGCGGATAAGACCCGGTTAGGGAGGGAAGAGGAGGTTAAAATAAAATAAAATCTATCCTAGTATGGGCGTTGTGTCTGGCAGAGTAGTATGTATAGTCTTTGTCAGAATTATGCAGTAAGCCCCATGTCTACTAGATCGTGTTCTTCAATTTTGTGAGTGTTTTTTGGGGGGCGTTGTTTAAGTAAATTGAAGTGTGATCTATCCATTTCGTTGTCAATTATGTGGTTGAAGTCTCCACCCAGGATGATATCCCCAATTGCAAATGCAATCAGTTTTTCTAGGACTTCTTGGATAAATAACACTTGTCCGTTATTAGGCGCATAATGCGTAGCTATGGTTGTTGGGCTTCCATCTAGGTGGCCTTTTATAAACAGATACCTGCCATGAGGATCAGCCAACTTTCCAGAGAGTGAGAAACTAAAATCTTGGGACAGAAGGATGGCAACCCCCCTAGATTTAGATGTGCCACATGCCAAAAATTGGTCCTGTAATTTGTCTGGAACACCAATGTTGTTGATTTCTTCAGGTGGGTTTCCTGTAACAATATGATGTTTGGTTTGAGTTTTAAGAGGTTAGTGAGAGGTTAGTTAGTTTTCTTTTAATAACGCAGTTCAAACCATGCACATTAGAAGATACAATGTTGTATGTTGAAGACATGATGTTGGCAGTAAGATAGCAGTAGCTTGAGTATGGGTTATGTCTGTTTGCAGGTATGTGTG
>NW_015215801.1:0-3103 GCF_001447785.1 Gekko japonicus | reverse complement strand
AGAGAGAGAGAGAGAGAGAGAGGAAAACTTGTTTGACGAGAGGGGTTGCCTTAAAACTCCAGAGAAAAATTTGCAATACCATTTACACCGAATGCCTCCTCTAGAACTATTGGACAGTCCACGTTTTGCTGGATCCTAAAAAAGTCTGGGTCATGTGATGTCTGGGAGTAATCAGATGGCAGTGGATCAAGAAAGGCCTCTGTTAGCCCGTGCTTTTGGCCACTGTATTCTTTGCTTAATATATAACCTTACATCACAACACAAGAATCTCGGTCCCAGTTATCAGGTAGGTTTGTTTGGTTTTTAATTATTTCTTTCCCAAAGTCTGGGTGTGGCAATTGCTAGCTGATAGTTACAAGACAGATAAAAAAATTATGGATTTACAGATGAGAAAAATGAAATGGAGAGCATTTGGGAAAGAGGAGGGGAAAAAAAGATTTCAAATATGTATAAAATTTTATTAAAATGGTATACGGAAGATGAGACAGTTAAAGAGCAAATGTTAAAGTGGGCAATAAATATGAACAGAGAAGTGACGATTGACTCTTGGGAATATTTGTGGAAAAACTCTATTAAAATATCAACCTGTACCAATGTTAGAGAAAATTGTTATAAAATGATGTATAGATGGTACATGACTCCGAAAAAAATAGCAAATATGAACCAAAATATGTCTAATAAATGTTGGAAATGTAAAAAACATGAAGGCTCATTTTACCATATGTGGTGGACTTGTGAAAAAGCTGTGGACTTTTGGATGAAAATCCATAGTGAAATGCAGAAGATACTACAATGCTCTTTTAAAAAAGCACCGGAAATTCTGCTTTTGGGACTAAAAATGGAAGAAGTCAATGTGGATAAAAAAACCTTATTCTGGTACTTAATAACGACAGCAAGAATGCTATATGCACAATATTGGAAACTTGAAAAAGTACCAGAGATTGAGGACTGGATACATAAAGTTCTGTTCATGGCTGAAATGGATAAAATCACCAAGAAATTGAACAACAAAGAAGACAAAGAATTTTTTGAAGAATGGAAGGACTTTAAGAACTATCTGGAAAAGAACTGGGATGTGACAAACAATTTACTGTGTTTAGAACAATACTAAGTAAAAAGGTGTTATCTTTTAAAATGATTAGAAATATGATATTAGCAACTGATGAAATATATATGTTCATTTACAGGATAATTTACTCAGATGCTAGACACATGAGGCAGAAGTAAATTCCATCAAAATCAGGGAAGATTGCTTTGAAGGAAGTGATGCAGAAGAAGGTGATTGATGAGAACTTGAGACAGGAAGGGAGGGCAAAGTTGCAGAGAGGGGGCAGAGGCTTAAATTATGATACTCTGCAATAACCATGGGCATTTCACCCCTCAGCGTTGGTGTTTATACCATAATGTAATGTCAGTCGTTTCTATGTTAGATCCAGACAGTAAGAAACACAAAATGGACAATGTTATCGGGTCTGTTCGCCCATGTGGGAGTTCTGTTGAAAGTTTCCACATAATTCAAAATGCACCAGCCGAAATAGATGGAGTACAAGAACGCACTTCCCATTTCTAAAATCTAGGTTTAATATATTGCTTTAGTTTGCTGTAGTGTATTTGTTTTATGCAAGGAGGAGGAGGAGGAGATTGGATTTATACTCTGCCCTTCACTATCTGAAGGAGTCTCAGAGCAGCTTACCATCTCCTTTCCCTTCCCCTCCCCACAACAGGCACCCTGTGAAGCCGTCAGAAATCTGGGAAATAGGATCAGATCCCCAGATATATGTTTTAGTTGCACAAGCAACCACAGGGATGGTATCGATCAGGACTGTTAGCCTAGGGAAATTGACTCTGAACTATTGCCACTGCACTATTTCTTCTTTTTTGGGGTGTGTTTTTTGTGAGGGGTGTGTGTGTGTGCTTGTGAGCCTGGATGCCATGGTGATTTCTGGCAACCCCTAGTGGGGCTAAGATTTCAGAGAGGTGTCTCGATATTAACAGTGGTCACTGGCGGTGTGGGGGGACGTATTTGTGAATTTACTGTATTGCTCAGGGGGCTGGACTGGATGACCCTGGAGGTCCCTTCCAACTCTATGAGTCTATGATTCTATTCTATATTACCTGCCTCTGCATCCTGGCCCTGGTATTCCTTGGAGGTCACCTTTCCTGATCACAAATGTCCCAGTGGGCTGCTTTGGGTTCTGGGAGGGGGGGAAATGCATCCACAATACAGGCGCCTAACAGAGAATGAAGCGGGGGAAAGGTGCGTTTTTTTAAAATTCTCCAGTGTTGGATTGCCAGCCAGTATCATTCCCCGGCAGGAATTATTTTGCAGAGAAAATTCTTGTCTGGGAATCCCATCACAGTTCTCTTGCACAGTGTGTGGGGTGGCAAGGGCCAAAGTAGATCATGAAACACTGGGAGAAAGGAAAACGGGAGCTACACGGGAACTCACATCGGAGTCGGAGTGTGGCAGGGGCAAGAGAGGGAGCCCAACCCTTCCTGCTGCACGTTTTGATCTAAACCACACCTCCCTGACCCCATGTTGTTACCAGCTGTGCTTTGAGGCCATGGGCAGGACATGCCAAAACTGCATCCAGCCAAGATAAAGCTGATGCTGGTCAGGAAAGCTGATGTTCCAGAGGGATTCGATCCCCTTGTAACAGACGGAGTGGTGCTGGCATTTGCAAAGAAGGTTAAGAGCTTGGAGATGACTCAAGGGTGAGCAGTGTTGTTTGAAAAGCCAGTCGGTGGGGCAGCGAGGAGGGCCTTCTATCCGCTCTGCCTGGTTTGCCAGCTCTCTGCTTCCTCAGACTCAGCCAACCCGGCCCGTCTAATTCATACCGCTGTAACACGGTCTACTGCCCATGAAGACAACCCAGAAACTGCAATGAGTTCAGAATCTGGCAGCCCGATTGTTGTTAGGGGCTGGCTGCCGGGTACACACCTGGCATATTTTAGAACAGTTTCACTGGCTGCCAGGTTATTTCCAAGTTCAATGCAAGGTGCTTAAAGCTCTTTTGTGAGCTGTGTCCACCGTATCTAAAGGACCATCCCCAGGCCCGTAGCCAAGATTTTGAGGCTTGTGGGGCAAAAAAAATTCTGGTGG
>NW_015215800.1:0-3155 GCF_001447785.1 Gekko japonicus | reverse complement strand
GTTCAACAAGGACTTGGATTTTCTTACACCCTATTGGTGTATCTTAGCAAATCCTTGCAGTCCCTACATATTAGTTGGTGGAAAGTGTTGTTAAGTCAAAAAAGACTTAGGTTAACCCCTTAAGTTTTTTAAGGCTAGAGATGAATGGAGGTGATTTGCCATAGTCTTCTTCTATGTACAGCCCAAGAATTCATTGGTGGTCTCCAATACTCCCTCTAAGCTGTGGAGTCTAGTGAGCACAGATTCTACTTTGTGAGCTACTGGCGTTAAACATATGAGCAGGGATTTGGCTACTGCATAAAGTAGTTTGCTCTAAAGCCATCCTTCCTGAGCTAAGACAAAAATGTGTGAGCCAGAGGCTAAAAAACTGAGCTAGCTCACACTAACTCAGCTTAGAGTATCATTAAGTTCTGCTCAGCTTCTGAAATTTGATGAGATCATGTTAATAAGCTTAGTAAAATGAGTTATGGTCTCTGCATTTTCTAAAATAGCTTGGATTCTCCATCTCGGGCAAGAATAATAACTCAAATATGGTTTGCAGGCATATCGGTCCAATAATAAAAGTCCGAGGCAAAGCTCTGTCCAAATAATACTTACCTGAGACAAGCTACATTGACACAAAAGTATGCACAAGTTTTCCCATTTGCCAGATCCACTTTGTCAGGCTAGGTGTTACCAAACAAAACAGTGCATCTCTACACTGAAGATACATTGGCACTTTTGATGTAGGTTGCACTATACATGTGTATACACGACACTGCCTTAGACTGAATCAGACCTTTGGCCCATCAAGGTTAGTATTATCTGTTACAACTGGTAGCAGCTTTTCAGGGTCTTTCACATCACCTACTGCCAGAACGTTTAACTAGAGAGGCCAAGGACTGGACCTGTGACCTTCTGCATGCCAGGCAGATGATCTATCACTGAACCTTCTGAGGGTATTTTCAGACTGAAGATCAAAAAACTACTAAGGGGACTGTAGCTCTTACAGCATTAAGAAGGGACACTGACACTTGTTTTCTCAAGAGAGAGAACATTTGGTTGGGTGCCAGGAAGAACTGTGTGTCAAACCCATCACATTTAATGCTGTCCTGTTGAATGAATAATGTTATTTGGTTCCATGTTTGTTAGATCAGAAGCATCAATAATTTATTTTCAAAACTCTTGACAAGGCATGAGACAATATTATAATAAAGCAACATGGAGAATTGTTGAATTATGATCTAAAATGACATTCAAACCTGTTGGTAGGGCAATCATGAATTTTTACCAGCACATCCTGGCCTTGGCATTTGCTGTAAAAGAGGTGAATGAGAACCCCCACATCTTGCCCAATGAGACTCTTGGGTTCCACATCTATGAGAACTACTGTGATGAGAAGATGACCTATCAGACTACTCTGGAGCTGCTGTTCAAATCACAGGGTTTCATCCCGAACTACAAATGTGGCACCCAGAAAAACCTTATCGCTGTCATCGGGGGTCTTGACTCTGAGACCTCCTTCTATATGGCAGACGTGTTGGAGCTCTTCAAGATTCCACAGGTAGGATGTGTGCACAAGGTGCGCAAGGGCTTTCCCAGAAATGAAAAGACCAAGCCTTAAGAGGAATATTTAGTCTGGAAAATAGGAGGTTGAAGGGGGATATGATTACTCTCTTTAAGTCTTTGAAGGGCTGTTACTTAGAGGAGGGCAGGGAGCTCTTCCTGTTGGCAGAAGAGGAGAGGACTCACCATCTTGGGTTTAATCATGGGACAATGCCATCAACCGCTATTATCATATGATGTTACCAATGAAATTGTTGTTAATTCTTATCTATTGAGGTTATTTTAATATTGATTATTGTTGGCTGTGAAGTTTTATAAATTGGGCTGTATGTTTATGCTTTGTTGACACCTGCCCTGAGCCTGCTTGCAGGGGAGGGTAGGCTAGAAGCCATAAAAAATAAATAAATAAATAAATAAATAAGCCCACATGTCCCAGGTCGTAGTCCAGAATTCGAACAACTATACTCAACTGGTATTCAGGATCTGTTCACGTGCAATTTTTACTGCTTCGTTTTCAAAAGAACATCTTCAGTCTTCCACTCTCATAGAGTCTAAATATCCATCCAGCAGATATAGAGCTCATCACTAGACACTGTCATAAAAGAAATCCTGCATAATCTCCGAAATATCTTTTCATTTCCTTGTAGCTCACATATGGTTCATTTGCCTCAGAAGAGGGTGAGGCCAAAGAAGTCTGTTTTTACCGCATGGTCCCAAATGAAGACCGGCACTATACCGGGATTCTTCGGTTGCTGCTCCATTTTGGCTGGACATGGGTGGGGCTCCTTGCTGTGAACAGTAATAGTGGAGAGCATTTCTTACAGACTTTGGAGTCATTACTTTCCAGGAATGGAATCTGTTTGGCTTTTGCTGAAAGCATCCCCCACAAGGTACAATGGGATGATAGCGATGATTTCTCAGAGATACTTGCACCAGTGGTGACCCATTTCAGAGACACAAAAACCAGTACATTTATCCTCTATGGAGATTCGAGGACATTTATAGTACTGAATGCTTTTCTTTTTCTCGGGCCTCTTGCAGCGGAACAGACATTTAGCAAGGTGTGGATTTTGACTCCCCAGATCAATTTTGCCCTAACTGGCATGGAAAGGCCATTGGATTTCCATTTCTTCAATGGGGCAATCTCTTTCGCAGTGCACTCAAACAAACTGCAACATTTCCATGCATTTCTTACAGGCATAAAACCTTATGGGGGCAAAGGAGATGGTTTGGTGAAATACTTCTGGGAGCAAGCATTTGACTGTAGGGTTCTGGACGGCAAGGAATCTGGAGACGTCAGTGATGCTTGTACTGGGGAGGAGAAGCTGGAAAGCCTTCCTAAGACTGTTTTTGAAGCTGACATGAGTGGCCACAGTTATAGCATCTATAATGCTGTCCATGCCGTGGCACATGCTTTGCAGAACATGTACTCATCTAGGACTTATGTGAGAGCAAGAAGGACCAGCAAAAGAGCTGCATTTCAAGATCTTCACCCATGGCAGGTAATGTCTCTCCTTCCACACAATGTGTAAAGCAGAATTGTTCAGGAGAGCATTTCTGTAAAGGCAGTATGGCCGTGGGAGGGAAGGAAGTATGGTGTAGCCCGATCT
>NW_015215799.1:0-3231 GCF_001447785.1 Gekko japonicus | reverse complement strand
CATGCCACATAACTGTGCAGGCACTGCCCTCCCCCCCGCACACACATATACTGTAGATAATTTTAAATGATGTGCTTCGATTATGCAGAGGCAAAGAGAAGGTAAAACATGAGAGGTCGCCCTGTGCTCGAAAAGTAGGTCACTTCGAAGAGCTAATCATGACCCTGTGGGATACATGTCTTTACCCATTCTACAGAAAGTTCTGCACAAGCCGAGGTTGCAGCATGTTGTTGTTTTCATTTATGGTCCACCTTTCACCCTGGGATCCAAGATGGACTACGAGTATGATCAAACACTTTAGTCAGTCACTAAGCTGGTTATGAGGCATGATTACATTTGCATGTAACAGCAAAGATCCACTGACCTTGCCTTGCACAGTGTTAGTGAAGATGTTGAAAGCGTAGGGGGCCTTGCATCCTCATCTCTTGGGATTGGACATGTAAGTCAGCAGCACAGTTGATTCATCATGACACAACTCTATGTCATTATACTCTTTTAGCATACAAAGCAATTAATGCAGGAAAAGGCTGAAAGAAATGGCCACGTGGAGGGCTTGTAAGCTGAACACCACAAAGTGCGCAAGCAGAAAGCTGCTCAACAGGAAGTCCAACTCTGAGCAGACATCAAGGTGATCCAGTGAGGGGCTCAGCTCATGTGGTAACTCATTCATCTGATCACGGTAGGCTTGAAGGTCGGACACATTTCTTGCGTCCTAGTCCCAATTTATTCTCTTTGCCACAACCTCACATCAGATCTCAGCGTTTGCCATTTAAATGCGATCCTAAACAGAATTATGTCTGCTAAAATCCATCGAAGTCAATGGGTTTAGAAGGTGTCTCTGTTCATGATTACCACTAAATCATTTTGTACATTCGTCCATTTCCAACTTCCAACATAACTTTTATCTTCTTTGCTCTGCGTGATTATCTGACGATTTTCATATTAGACTCTTTTATCATTATTATTTTGTCACTGAGATCCAAACGAGGGGAATGAATAATCCCTTTGCTTTTTAGCTATCTGTGGATTTGTACATGTGACACATCCATATTCATCACCAGTTCCTTGTTCTCCTTACCGTTCTTCTGAATCTAATCTGAATCATCAGAAGGCCTTTGTTCATTACAAGCTCACCTCTCAATGCCTTCTGTGAAAATCTTCTCCAGAATAGGTGTTAGGCATTGGTGGGGAGGGGGAGTGAAGTGGAAGTGGTATGAGGAAATGTATGACACAAAAAAAGAATTATCAAGATGTGGACAAATGGGACAATACATAGAGATAAAGGAATATGTCTAGCTATTTCTTGTTGCCGAACCCAAGAAATAACATACGGGCAGGAAATAAGCCATACATAGTCATGGAAGCTTAGGTAGGAAAGAGGGGAGGGGAGGAGAGGAGAGGAGAGGAGAGGAGAAATTGGATTGGATTTATACCCCACCCTTCACTACACAAAGGAGTCTCAGAGTGGCTTACAAACTCCTTTCCCTTCTCTTCCCCTCCCCACAACACACACCCTGTGAGGTATGTGGGGCTGAGAGAACTCTGACAGAAACTGCTCTTCTTCAAGAACAGCTCTTATCAGAACTACGGCTTGCCCTAGGTCATCCAGCAGGTGCAAGTGGAGGAGTGGGGAATCAAACCCGGTTCTCCCAGATTAGAGTCTGCGCACTTAACCACTACACCAAGCTGGCTCTGAGGGTGGGGAAATTCCTGTCCCCACCTTCTATTGTCAACTTTTGCTCCTCTGAGCAGAAAGTTCTGGGGACCATGATGCAGTGATGTCACTTCCCATTATGCAGCCAAAAATGACACTGCAGGATACTGCTTCCTGGCAATTGCCAGCTGGCAAGGGCTGGCAACCAAGGGTTAACAAAACAAAATGAAACTGAGAGCTTTTCACAAGATACAATAATGCATAATGGGTACCAACTGCACCTTATGGGAGCATGCACCTGAGAACACACACTTATACACACCAGAATATTCCACGTATATGTTTGGACCAGATATATCTGAGTGTGTGCACTGTCCATGGCCTTCCTCATATACATGGTCACCATGTGGTGCAAACAGGGGCCATGCACGATTTACCATGTGTACAGCTTTTGTACAAGCAAAGGGACCACTGGATTTTTCAGGGTTTGTGTGAAAATGAGACACACCAAAATGGATGATGACAACATATGAAAACCTAAAGAAACAACAATGGCCATATTCAGGGGTCATTTTGTAGGAAGAGAGGTGCAGGCGCACATTAGCATAACTCATTTGCATATGCCACACCCCCTGACATCACCAGAAGTGTGTCAGAAGGCAACACCCACCGCTCAGGCTCCACTGAACTGTTTTGGATTGCTAGCTATCGGGGGGGATGGGGGATGTGTAGATCTGCCCTCACAGAGGAGGGAGAGCTAGTACCTGAAGGTGGGCTGGGAGGTTGGGGCTCTGCAACTTACTTGGCTGCTTCTTGCTCCTCGTGGCCCAACTGAGGGCAGCTGGGAGCAGGGGGCGGGGCTTGTTGCATGTGCCCGCCCCCTGGGCTCCTTACTGCCGGAGCTCCACTCCTGTGCGCTCCCGCAGGAAATGACCCCTGGCCATATTAAGCCATCTCTTGATCTGAATGAGGGAAATATCCTAGGCCCCTCCCAGAAATGTATCATAGTCAAAAGGGGCATATGGGGTGAAATCGTGCTCTGGGACTATGTCCTTTCCTCTCTAAGGAAGTAACTGTGTTTATGCCCTTGCTGAGCTCCATATTTGGAGTCTGCTTGTAATATCCTGCATTAGATTTGTTTCCTGTTCATTAGGTTCTCCCCTTCTCCCACCCAAATCATAGTTGTTGACAGTGAAGAATCTTTAGCAAGCTATTCTTCTCTCACAAGCTCTATGCTTAAACAAACAAACAAAAAAAGATCGGGTTTGAGGTGGAGTTCTCTTTTTGTTTATACCTTCCTTCCCTCCCCAATGTGGACCCAAAGAAGCTTACACCATCATTCTCCCCTTATGCATTATAGCTTCACCACAACTCTGTGAGTTTAGTTTAGGCCAGGTTCACAAATTCAGGAAGAACAGATCTTGCTGATAGGCTTGCCAAGTTACCCACTATAGGCAACTTCCCGCCCGTGGCCCCTGGGCTCCTGCTGCTGCTCAATGGCGCAATAGGAGGGAAATGGGGAAGGCGGGATTATGCAATGCTGTGACATCACTTCTGGGTTTGTACCTGGAAGTCAC
>NW_015215798.1:0-3028 GCF_001447785.1 Gekko japonicus | reverse complement strand
CAGACAATGGCAACAGACAATGATAGCTCAGGTACAAGCTCATCATGCTTATGGGTCACATGGGGGCTATGGGTAGAACACTCCTGAGTGGCACCTGTGCTGCAGCAGTCAGCCACTGTGTAACCTTGGTGGCACTAGTCCGGATCCTAGGGGGCACGTTACGCTGCAGCGGACAAGGGGGGAAAGTATAGCTGGCTGCTTGCAAGGCTGCGTCCATGGCAATTCCACCGCAGCGTGGCCCTGCAGCATAGTGCCGAGGAGGGGGGGCACGAGGAGCAGGGTACTTTGGGTTGATGAGAACTCCAGTCCTGCAGGCAGATGCCTTTGCACATCATAGCTAGGAGGTGGGGAAGGTCAACTTGTGGAAGGTCTGTTCTCTCACCCTGCCCCATTGACAGAGACCCACATCAAAGACAAGCACACAGTTGCTCTCATTTGTTGTTCCTGCATATCAGTCTGTCTCATGGTCAAGGCCCCCCAAATTCCACCCCCTGAACACTTTGAGACCACCTGCTGCGGTGGCGCCCCACCGCCAGTGACTCAGGGAACCCCCGTGATCTCCTGCCCTCTCAGTGCTACTAGTACAGATGCCCCCCCCCCGAGTGCCACAGGACCCCCTTCCTGGAGCAGACACACAGGAACCTCATCCATTCACTCATCTTATTAGTAACTCCCCCCAGTGGCTTATGGCATTCCCCTCTCCTCTGTGACATGCTCACAAACCCCGTGAGGTTGGTCAGGCTGAGGGTGTGCATCTGGCCCAAGGACACCCACCTAGCTTTAACGTAAGAAGTGGAGAATGGAACCTGGGTCTCCGAGGTTAGCCTCACACTCTAACCACCACGAGAAGCTGGCTCATCCACCCCAACCACCCTCTGGCCCCTCCCCCTTCATACAGCAGCCTGCGAGGTGAGCGAGGGAACCCATCTGTGTGGCTGGCTCCCTGCTTTGCATAGCGGATGAGTACAACCAATGGGACCTCCACAACCTTCCCCAGCCACCCATAGCAGCCAAGAGCCCTACCTCTGAGACATGTCCTTGGGAAGCCTGCAGGGTAAGTGGCAGATGGAGTGGGGAGGGAAGAAGGAGGAGGGGAAGAGTTGGGTTTATACTCTGTCCTTCACTTTCCACTATCTAGCATTACATGGTTTATAATCTCCTTCCCTTCCTCTCCCCCACAAGACACCCCCATGAGGTAGGTGAGGCTGAGAGAGCTCTGAAAGAACTGTGATTGACCCAAGGTCATCCAGCTTGCTTCATGTGGAGGAGTGGGGAATCAAACCCGGTTCTCCAGATTAGAGTCTTCTGCTCTTAACCACTACACCAAGCTCCTGTCATGTAGCAGAAAGCAAGCAGCAAACACACAGTTGTGGGCGACAGAGACTTAATTGCTCTAGAATCCATGGCCAGGGGTGAGGACTCCATCAACTTCCACCCTGGGGACTGAGGGTCCCCGGCATGGCATGCACCAAAGTGGGATGACATTGGAGTTTGAACTGGGAAGGACTTGCCGAGCACAATGCTTCCCTTCACAAGGAGGGCTGGAACAGTGGACTCAGTGAGGCTGGAACAGTGGGCTGAGCAGTGTGTGTGTGTGGGGGGGGACTTGCCACACCCCCAAGTCTTTCTGTTGCATCTCCACCTGCAAGACAGAAAAACCGAGCCATGGCAACCAGGCACAAGTGCCATGCCAGCCTCAGCCGTGGATGTGTCGTCCTGACAGGGTCTCCAAATGCAGCTGGGGGGGGCTCACCAGAGCCCCTCCTTGAGTCACATGATAGAACCAGCCAACTCATGCTCACCTGTCCTGTGGTGTAGTCCTCCCAGTTTGCTCGCAATCCATCTGCTGCCGCAGCTGCAGCTCAAGCCTCTAATTCTGCAAGGGAATGAGTTAAAGGGACAGTTGCCAAGCTGGAACACCATGTGCAGCAGACAACCCTTCCCCTCCCAGACATGGTCTGTGGTCTGCTAAGGGTGGGAACCAGGCAACTGATAGAGCATTCCTACCCCCACAGATCTCCTGGACAACTTTCCAGGGAACTCTTCCCATGGCATATCAGGGCTCAGGGCCATGGCACTGGGCAGCTGTGGCTCCTGCTGCCCCACGCACAAACTCAATGCAGGGCTTGAGTGCAGGAGACACTGTCATGGCACCCAGGCTCTACCAAGAGGGGTGGGGCAGCAGGTTTGGAGTCTTTGCCTGTGCTTACCTGTTGGTGCACGGCTGCCCCTGTGGGTCGAACCTCTGAAGGTGGAGTACCTGTTATGGGTTCTAAAATAGGAGAGGTCAGCCACAGAGTACGGACTTTGCTCTCCTCCCTGGATGCCAGCACAAAGTGCTTACCCTATGGTACAAAGTGCTCTCTCTATGCTTCTGTCACCACCAAAGTGCCTCGCTGCTTGCTCTAAGTCTGCATGGCAGGGAGCTCCGAGACAGAGTCCCATGCCGTGTGCCCTAAATACTGAGTTGTGTGTTGATCTGCCGGCAGGGCTTTTTTAGTAGAAAAAAACCAGAAGGAACTCATTAGCATAATAGGCCACACCCAACATCAGAAACTAATTAGCATATTAGGCCACAACTCCGAAAGCACAGCTCTTTGACATACTAGGCCACACCCCCATGGCTTCCCTTGGCTTGCCTGGGCGAGCCCCCCTTGAAGGGAAGGGGCTTGCCTGAGTGTCCCACGGCTGCAGGGTGCCCAGGCAAGCTGGCCCTTGGACATGCTGGGGAAAGTACTGGGAGGCATTTAAATGCCTCCCCAATCCTTCCAGTCCCCCCTGGCCTACCTGCCTTGGAGTCACCCGGGGGGGTGTCGCTCTCCAGGCCTTCCCTCTGTAGCCAGGCACACAGAGGTTTTGGCTGTAGTGAGCGTGGCCAACTCTGAAGCCAGCCGGAACTCCCCCCAAAATAGCCCTGCCTGCCGGGCGTATTTGTAATTGATTGAGTGCTGGGGAGGGGGCTCAGCTGCTGTGGGGAGGGAAATGTTTGGGTGAGCCTGTGGTAGGCATTCTGAGCTTCTCTGAGCCT
>NW_015215797.1:0-4336 GCF_001447785.1 Gekko japonicus | reverse complement strand
CCTACCATACTCTGATCTAGTTGTTCTACTGCAAGCCAACTTGGCTACCCACTGAAACGACACATTGCTAGATTTCTCAGCTCTGATTAGTCTGTATTTGGGTTTGCTCCACATGTCCGTCAAGAACACTTTTATCAGGAGTTCAGGGCAGCATATGTAGTTCTTTCATTTCACCCTTACAACAACCCTGTTGTACTACATTCACCCTTATAAAATCTCAGATTTTCCCTCCAACAACCCTATGAATTTTCAGTTCTGTAAAACTGGGTAGCCTTTAGGTAGCGTGTCACTCTTCTTAGGTGGTAAATAAACTTTTAAAATAATGCTGTTGTCCCAGCTTCTTACTGATTGGTACTTTGTTGGCTTACACCCCAGATAAGGAACTGTGGCTGAGGAGGGTCTTTACCTCTATAAATTCTCCCTTCGAAATAGGCACCTAGGCACACTGGAATTTGAAACAGAAATCAAAGTCATTTGAACAGGCGGGGATGGAAATTATATTCACAAGTGAGTTTTGGTTAGGATTTGTAGAGAGAGATTTAAAATATATATATATACTACACTATTAGCTAATAGTAAATTAAAATAGCATATTTATGCTTTTTGAACACCTGGTGAAAGACATTGGTTGCTGCAGTTAACAGATCAGCACAAGGTTAGAATCTGTAAAAATGTATTCTAGGATGAAATTCTAGTTTGTTTTTTTTTAAAAAAAACACTACATGGGGCTTGAAAATTTATAAATGGAAATCATTTCAGTGTACTTTGCATCTTTTAAACCCACTTATTCCTTCAGATCACAGTGTAATAACTTCCTGAAAGAGGATGAAACTGACATAATTTTGCATTCTTTGCTAATAATACATCTCTGATTCACTCATATTTGAAATAATAAATAAGATGGCTGAGCTGTCGTTCAAAACTGAAAAAAGATCAGGACAGATTAACTAGTAATTAGAATTGAGATGTAAGGCTTAAATAAGATGAATTTATTACTAGAGGATTTAAACTCCAATTGGATGTTCTTCAAGGATTCAAGGATTTTTTTTTTTACTTTAACACAAGCAGATGCATTGCCAAAGAATGCTGTACTACATAATTAGAAAATATGTTCTTACCATATGGTTGCAAATACACAATGACAATATAGTACAACAACCATGCACTTGTGGTTGTGTGGTCATTTCGGCATTTGGTGACATTGTAGCTATATGTATATTGACCAAACACATAGTGGGTTATTTATTTATTTATTTATTTTATTATTTATTTTGAGATTTATATCCCGCCCTACCCTTACGGCCCAGGGCGGTAAGATATGCTATCCTGAAACATACATTATTTGGTCATATAAATGCACGTGGCATGTTGAAAATTAAATGGCTGCTTTTCATTTATGTTTTATACCCTGCCTTTCCTTTGCAGCTCAAGGCAAGTTACAATTCCAAACAAAGTAAACATACAAAATACAGTAAGACTACAGTACCATTTACCCAACCCTAAAGAAAAGGGCTGCAGCTTAAACCCCAGCAAAGCCTTCATGAATAAAACTCTTACAGCACCTCCTATAAACTTTTAAAGATGACGACCGCCTGCCCCTGAACCTCAGGAAGACAGTTCCACAAAGTGGGAGCCAGTGGAGGAAAAGAACAGGCTCTAGTAGATGCTGGCAGTCCTCCTTACATCGGGGAAAAACTAGAAAGTGGTATAACCAGAAGATTACTTAGCACATGGGGACATGTGAGGAGACACAGTCCTTCAGTTATGTGGGTCTTAGGCCATATAAGTAATAACCAGCACCGCTGCTGCTGTTATTCAATTATGAAATTGCCAATAAACTCAAGTACCATGGGGACTATGGTGCAGCTCATCCCACTTGAATCTCTATTTCTTCCCACACTATGCCCAGTTTCCTAGATTCACCACATGCGAATCCGTACCAGAATTTACAGTAGACTAAGCCAGACATCCTGGAATGTGAAGTGAAATGGGCCTTAGAAAGCATTACTAACAACAAAGCTAGTGGAGGTGATGGTATCCCAGCTGAGCTATTCAAAGTCTTAGAAGATGATGCTGTTAAAGTGCTGCACTCAATTTGCCAGCAAATTTGGAAAACGCAACAGTGGCCACAGGATTGGAAAAGGTCAGTATACATTCCAATCCCAAAGAAGGGCAATGCCAAGGAATGTTCAAACTATCGCACAATTGCACTCATATCACACGCTAGCAAGGTCATGCTCAAGATCCTACAAGCTAGGCTTCAACAGTACATGGATAGAGAACTGCCAGAAGTATAAGCTGGGTTTTGAAGAGGTAGAAGAACTAGAGATCAAATTGTCAACATTCGCTGGATTATGGAGAAAGCAAGAGAGTACCAGAAAAACATCTACTTCTGCTTCATTGACTATGCTAAAGCTTTTGACTGTGTGGATCACAACAAACAAGAGATGGGAGTACCAGACCACCTCACATGTCTCTTGAGAAACCTGTATAAGGGCCAAGAAGCGACAGTTAGAACCGGATATGGAACAACTGATTGGTTTCGCATAGGAAAAGGAGTACGACAAGGATGTATATTGTCACCTTGCTTATTTAATATATATGCAGAGTACATCATGCGAAATGCTGGCCTGGATGAATCACAAGCGGGAATTAAGATTGCTGGGGAAAAGATCAACAACCTCAGATATGCAGACGATACCACTCTAATGGCAGAAAGTGAAGAGGACCTAACGAGCCTCTTGCTCAGGGTCAAAGAGGAGAGCGCAAAACTGGGCTTGCGCTCAACATCAAAAAAACTAAGATCATGGCATCTGGCCCCATCACTCCTTGGCAAATAGAAGGGGAAGTCGTGGAAGTGGTGACAGACTTCACGTTCCTGGGATCCCAGATCACCGCAGACTGTGACAGCAGCCATGAAATTGAAAGACGCCTGCTCCTTGGGAGGAAAGCGATGGTGAACCTAAACAGCATGATAAAAAGCAGAGACATCACCCTGCCAACAAAAGTCCACATGGTCAAAGCAATGGTATTCCCAGTAGTCATGTATGGCTGCGAGAGTTGGACTATAAGGAAGGCCGAGCGCCGAAGAATAGATTCTTTTGAACTATGGTGCTGGAGAAGACTCTTGAGAGTCCCTTGGACTGCAAGAAGATCAAATCAGTCAATCCTAAAAGAAATCAACCCAAGACTGTTCCCTGGAAGCTCAAATACTTTGGCCACCAAATGAGAAGGGAGCACTCACTGGAGAAGACCCTGATGCTGGGAAAGATTGAAGGTCAAAGAAGATGGGGACGGCAAAGGATGAGATGGTTAGACAGTGTCATAGATGCAACGAACATGAAATTGAGCCAACTTCAGAGGACAGCGGAAGACAGGATGGCCTGGCGGCAGCTGGTCCATGGGGTTGCGAAGAGTCGGACTCGACTGTGCGACTGAACAACAACAACAAAGGGTCTCATTAAGGAGAGGTTTGACATGAGTTGGGTTGGGACTGTGACTGAGGACTCACCTGTGAAAGTGGTTGCAGACATGTGGTCCCTGGCACTGGGACACACAATGCCCCCCCCCAGCCTTTTTTTTTTTAAAGTCACTGAAAGGGTGCAGAGTAAAATGGAGGGAAGGCTGAAGCATGACAGCGGGAAATACTTTTAAATGAGAGTCATCTGTCACATGTCTGACTTGAGTTGGGTTGAGGTTTTTCCCAGTCAGGTTTGTATCAGACATCTTGTCTAATGAGATCCTGGTAAGACAAAACAGGAAGATGTAAAAACAAGGTAGGTTAGTGGTTGTTGTGTCCATAAGGAATATCTCTGCATCTGTCTAAAATCACTGCCTCCTAATTTTCACAACTAATCTTTTGAAAACAAACAAATAGACAAACACCCCCCCCCCCAAGCTATCATTTTCTTTCTTCCATCATCTTAAAAGTGCCACGCTCTTTAGCTTTTCCTTGTAGGAAACATATTTCAGTACTTTCATCTTTTTAGTTGTTGTTTTTGAAAATCTGGTGTCAGGGCTTGGACCTATTTCCTGCTGCAGCCTGCCCACAGAGGTGCATGTTGACACTTCTGCTGCTAATCTTTTCATTCTTAAAGACACAGCTGTGCATATAACGTAGCCTTTTTCCTTGATTCTGGTTATAAAGGATAATGCAGGAGCATTCATGGTCATAAAATACTTTTCATGTCTTGTTTCTGTCTTCTTATGGATAGATGTGTGCATCAAGAAAATCAGCCAGAATTTTTCTATTCTTGTAATATTTTGAATAGTGACATTTAAAGTGGAACAACAACTGCAACACACCAGCAGTGACTTCTTAGTGTCTTTCCAGAGA
>NW_015215796.1:0-3201 GCF_001447785.1 Gekko japonicus | reverse complement strand
TTGATTCCAGGTGAAACCTGACACTTAGTGAACAAAATTGCCACTCCCCTCGCATGGGATGATCCTGGGGCTGAGAATCTTGTAGGGAATCTATTTGAGTTTAATAAAAGATTTTTTTTAATTTCTTAGATGAGTTTCTTGTAGAAAAATCATGTCCATTTTCAGGTCTTTGAGCCAGTTATGAATCACAATTTAACAGCCCATGGCCGTTCCGGCCGTTGGGCTGGGAAAGTGCTTTTGCCTCCCAGCCGGAAGAGGCAAGGAATGTTTGGCGCCAAAAGCACCACATACGGGACTTGGGAGGGGGCGGGGCAGTGAAGGCTTAAAGCCCGGCCCTGCCTCTCCTCCTCAGCAGTCCCGCGCGGTTCATTGGCCGAGGGGGCTCAGCTGTGCAGCTGCGTTGCTTGGCCTACTAGGCTGGGGCCGCATGGCTGAGCTCCTCTTCGGAGCAGCGAATGGAAAAAAACTGGAGGCCTGCCGGCACGAGGGGAGACCCTGCTGGGTCTGTTGGTGCACTGCACCGCCTTGGGTCGACCTCGAGCGCCAGACGCGGCAGCAAACGATGCGGCGGCGGATGCGGAGCCAGCCGAGTCTTGTGGATGGTAGTTGGAGTCGGTGGTGACAGTTAATGGGGCAGTGCGAGGCCGCAGTCGTGGCTGTGCACCCCCGCGGGGCCGGGCCGTGGTGCGGCTTTACACTCGGGAGATTGCAGGCCGGAGTTTTTTTAATGAGTAGCGTGGCCCCAGGGCAGCATTTTCTTGGTGGGGGTGCTTAAGGGCATTCTAGTATCGCCTACCCTACTGGGGAGGGGTGGTTTGCCATGTGGGCCAGTAGCTGGGGGCGGAGTAGCCCATGTGCGGTGCACGGTCTATTTAGCTGGCCGGGCACAGGGCTTGTGCGCCATGCCTCCCCCCTTTTTTCCATTCCTAGTCCTATTGGGCCAGGGTTAGCCCGGTCTCCTCGGATCTTTGAAGCTAAGAGGTTTTTACCCCGGTTAGTACTGAGTTGGGAGGCACTGAGGAAGTCCGGGGTTGCTAGGCAGAGGCAGGCAACGTCTTTGTTACAGTTGGTTTTGTGTGCTCTGGGGGCCACCCATGGTTAAGGGGGTCACCTCCAATGTTCCCTCTAAGCTGTTGAGTCTTGTGGACAAGAATTCTACTCTGTGAGCGGCTGGCTTTAAAGCTGTGGGTGAGCGATTTGGCTGCTACATGGATCGGTTTGCTCTGGAACCGTCCTTCCTGAGCTAAGACAGCTAAGACAGAAATGCGTGAGCCGCAGGCTAAAGACTGCGAGCTAGCTCACACTAACTCAGCTTAGAGGGAACGCTGGTTCCCTCCCACCTTCTTTTTGAATGGGTTTTTTTTGGCTCAGTGGAGACCCCCTTTGCGGGGCAGGGCTGGGGCCCATGTTCCATTCTAGCCCCCCCCCAGTTGCACAGATTATGCATATGGTGATGGCTACATAAGGTTTTGGTCTCGGGATGGCCACTACAAGCTGAGTGGCAACATCGCCCTTGCTTACTCCATGATCTTACTTCATATAACATATATTAGGGTGTTCCCAGGATATTCCTTCCTTGGGGGTCATCTTGCGTATATGTACGTGGACCATTTTGTAAGGGGCCTAGTCTGCCTTTAGTCCTGATCTGGAGGGCCCGATTAGCCTGCGTTTGTCAGATCTCGGCAGCTGGGTGGGGTTGGTTTTGGTTGGTATTTTGTGAGAGAACTTAGAGGGGTATGAAAGTTGCTACGCATAGAAAGCAAACCACTTCTGAGGGTCTCTTGCCTTGAAAACCCCGCGGAGTGCCATGGGCCGGTCTCGACTTGGTGGCACTTTCCACCACCAAATTAACATATGGTAGGAGGGCTTCTAATGTCCTGGACCCACTGGTGGACCTCCTGATGGCAACTGGTATTTCTGGCCATTGTGTGATGCAGAGTGTTGGACTGGTTGGGCCTTTGGCATGATCCAACATTGGTGTCTCTTATGTTCTTATGTTATATCCTCACAGCGGTCATTTGTGTCATGACTGGAAGCCAATTTTACCTACTTAATGCTAGCTCCTGGTGCACGGGTGAGCAGTCACGTTATTCTTTAGGGAGCTTCTTTGCAGTTGGTCTCCAGCGGGCATTGAACAGCTTTACTGGGGATATTGCCTTGCAGTAGACTTATTGCATTATGCATGCTGGGGCCCCTCCCCTCTCTTAACCGAGCAGCATTATAGCCCAGGGTAGCTCATGGTTGTATAGTTTGGAAGCTCTTGGGGGGTGACTCGGGCACCGCAGGCTACCTCAGTGAGTCTATTGCCTTGTAGGCCCCATGGCGCTGGCTGCAGCCGCCCTGTGGAGGACGCTACTTGGGGGTGGGCAATAATGACCCCCCTTTTTTCTTGGTTTCACCCCGGAGTCCCCAGGTGTTTTTCCAGCCCTTGGCTACCCTACAGGGGCAAACAGACAATCCCTGAGACATTTCCAAATGGCCTGCCGCCACCTTGGCTTTGCTGAGGAGGGGGATGAAGTGCAGTTTGCATTGCTGGAACGGTGGTTTGCTGTGCACAGGCCACGGGATTATCACCACAGAAATTAGTTTGGTAGATGGGCTTGGTGCTGAGAAGAACTGGTGCTGCCTATTTGGTGCGTTCAACCAGAGGTATAACATGTTTGTGTCTTGTTGAAGGGCGGTCGGCTACAGTCTTGTTGAAGGGCGGCAACTGAGGACGGGGCCTCCTTGGCTCAGGACCCTGGTGCAACCACTGCATTGATGGCTTCAGATCACAGCAGGTCAGATGTCCTGGCCAGCCTTCTTTGACGGTAGATCTTCCTACTTCTGGGTCAGGAGGGAAAGTGCCCGTGCTCACGTGTCGGGAACTCTTCAGGTGCTTCAATGCGAAGTGGAGTGCCGCTGAGAGGGGCTGTCCCATGCAAGCATGGCCATGGTGGATATAATAAGAGTTGAAATCCCCAGGACGGCCTCTGGCCTCCACAAGTAGTGGTTAATCGCTGTGTTGCTATGAGGGCCACATTATGGCTGGGAGGGCTTGGATCCAGAGTCAAGCCTCCTGAGTGGTTGGCATCCTCAAGAGACACCCTCTTTTCCTTCATCTGTATGATGAAGGGGCTTGGGATGGGTAGGTCTCTATATGAGCCTGGGCACTATGCCCTGGAGGTCATCTTGGCCTGTTGGGTGCATGGGCAGGTAGAG
>NW_015215795.1:0-3497 GCF_001447785.1 Gekko japonicus | reverse complement strand
TGGCTGGATCCAACCCATTATCCATAACTCCATAGCTGGTGCCTCCCTGCCCCCCCCTTAAGATTCTGGCTATATATGTGATTTGTCCTTAGTCATTCTGGGATGCTTCTCTGCTCTATTGGATGGCCATAAGCCAAACGACACATAAAATGAAACCTAGCAACGTGATAACAGTATGTATCAGCAGTGTTCCCTCTAAGCCGAGTTAGTGTGAGCTAGCTCACAGTTTTTTAGGCTCCAGCTCACACATTTTTGTCTCAGCTCAGGAAGGATGGCCTCCAGAGCAAACTAATTTATGCGGCAGCCAAATCGTTTGCTCTTAACTTTAACGCCAGTAGCTCACAAAGTAGAATTTTTGCTCACAAGACTTCACAGCTTAGAGGGAACATTGTGTATCAGTAGTAAAGGTTGATGGACCTGTGATGCTGAAAGGTCTGGAAGACAGCTGCAGTGAGTGGAGCTTCCCACCCAAGTCAACACTGTCCAATTGTAACATCTAGTTCCCCTGGAAATAATACATTAAGTTGTACATGACTATTGAGGGCCTACAGTTTTGATGTTCACGGAGAGTCAGTAGGGTTGCTGCAGGTCCAGATATGAAAAACAAAGGCAAAATCTGCAATACAAAGCTTAATTTTCTTTCTGTTTCCAAACGGACCCCGGCTGTATCCACACGTCACACCATTTGTAACTACATTGCCCTGTGTGGACAAACCAATCCAGGTGCAATGGAATGCTATAGGGCAACAATAGTGCAATATACAGTGATGTGTCAAAATGACTTGTGGGACAGATCAATGCATGGGATATGCTGCTAGAGTAGGGCTGTTTCTACACATTATGTTTTCCAGACCAACGTGGTTCTCTCTACACTACATAGCAGACACACTAGTATAGTTAGGGTTCAGAACATAAAGGAAGCCATGATGGATCAGGCCAATGGACCATCCAGTCCAACTCTCTGTGTCACACATTGACCAAATCCCAAATGCCATTTGGAGGTCCACCAGCGGGGCCAGAACTCCAGAAGCCCTCCCACTGTGCCCCCCCAAGCACCAAAAATACAGAGCATCACTGCCCCAGATAGAATGTTCCATCTATACCTTGTGGCTAATAGCCAGTGATGGACCTCTGCTCTATATGTTTATCCAATCCCCTCTTGAAGCGGTCTACACTTATAGCTGCCATTAATTCCTGCAGCAGTGAATCCCACATGTTGTTGTTGATGATGATAGGTTTCCTATCCCGCCCTCCCCGCAAGCGGGCTCAGGGCGTGTCACAACAGTTAAAATACAAGTACAAATTCACACAAAGTTAACATTAAAATGTTATGGCAGAGAGATCTCCTGGAACGGCGACTGATCTGGAAGACTTGGGTTTAAATCCCCAGTCTTCTGTGAAGCTCGCTGGGTCACCTGGGGCCAGTCACCCTCTCTCCCCCTAATCAGTGGTTGCCACCTCCTGGCTGGGAAATTCCTGGACATTTGGGAGCAGAGCCTAGGAAAGGTTGGGTTTGAGGAGGGGATGGACCTAAAGCCCTAGAGTCCACCTTCCAAAGCAGCCACTTTCTCCAGGGGAGCTGATCTCTGTAGACTGGAGATCGGTTCCAGTTCCAGGAGATCTTTCTGTCATACACAGGGCTATTTTTGGGCCGGAACGCACAGGAACCGAGTTCCGGCTGGCTCCTGAGTTGGCCACACCCAGCAGGAGCTCATTAGCATTATAGGCCACACCCAACAGCAGAAACTCATTAGAATTGGCTACATTAGGGGTGTGTGGCCTAACATGCAAAGGAGTTCCTGCTACAAAAAGAGCTCTGGACTTTTGACAACAAGGTAAATAGAGTAAGAAGCAAAAGGTGGGTGTGGCTGGGTGACCAGACCTCTGGGAAAGGGGTGCGGCCTAATATGCTAATGTGCTGTGTGGTCTAATATGCTAATGAGTGTCTGCTGTTGGGTGTGGCCTATTATGCTAATGCGTTCCTGCTGGGCTTTTTCTACAAAAAAAAAGCCCTGGTCATACATACAACTTCCCACACAGCCTGACTAAAAACATTCACACTGCTGCATTTGGATTAGAGGTCGAACCCCTGTTGTTACAATTCTCCCAATCATGATGCTTGATTGCATCCATAAAAGTACACTACAAATTACTGAAAAGGGGGGGCGGTTTCATCTACACAGACAATAAAACGGCCCACCAATCTTGCACGCTGCGTTCCAGTACTTCTTCTTCTGCTCACCAAACCTCCCCGCCCTGCAAGTGTAAAGGAATGATTTGTGAACTTGGGATGGCCAAAGAGTCAGCAGCGTCCCCCCCTCCCCCTCCGTGCACTTATTTTGCTGCTACAGCAAAGTCTCAGGATTGGGCCATTAAAAGTCCTTAAAGAGCGCCTTTTATACAGCTGCTGTCAAGCCAAGTTTAGATTGCTTTAAAATGGATTGTTTTAGTGGCATCGTTCAAGAGTCCAAAGGACTTACTAAAACAGAGTTATCAAGCCTTTTGGAGATGTTGTGGAGGCTTTTTTCTTTTTTCTTTGCAAAGCGCGGAGAACATCAAATCACTGCAAGAGGGAGAAAAAAATGAGCCGGGACAAATTGATGAGAGATTGTCCTCTCTTAAAGGGATGGGGAAGCGGGGGGGGGGGGAAGGAAGGCCAACTGCAGCTACGCTGTGGGGGGAATTCTCACACCATGCTGATGAAGTCTGATTTGGGATGAGGAGTTTAAGAGATACACTGAAATGTCCCACTCTGAAGCTTTCCCGGCGACCTTCGCCAGCCAGTCTCTCAGCCTCAGTGATATCTGCCCATAGCTCTTTGGCAGAGCTGTGGCTCACTGGCAGAGCATCTGCTTGGCATTTAGAAGGTCCCCCAGTTCGGTCCCCAGCACCTCCAGTTAAATGTCGCGGTCCGCGCGGAATGCTGGCTGGCACGTTAGTGCCTGAAGGAGATAGAGTACCCACAGACGACTGGAGTCAGGAACTTAGGTGCAACCACTGTGAGTTTATTCTCACCCAGCCACCACCTATATACAGTTCTGAGTGTCAGAGTGCTCCGCTGCAAATGATACATGAGAAGGAAAAAGTTCTCTGTACACTCTGTACATATATACAACTGCTGGCCAATCAGCACATAGCTGATGCAACCTCCTGCAATACACTTAGTGCCGGGCTGCACTGCCTCAAACCAGTTCTGGCCAGCCTCCTAGCAGTCACATGCTGTCTTTAGCTGTCACTTCACTGACACTCTAGATCAAACTCATCTAGGCCAGCCTTACCATTAGAAGTGAATCATGACATTAAAGTGATCAGGTAGGAAGTGATGTGAAAGACCTCCACCTGAGACGCCAGAGAGCCGTTGCCAGTCAGGGTCGACAATCCTGACTTTGGTACACCAATAGCCTGATTCAGTAAAAGACAGCTTAGAGGGTAAAAGTGGTTTTACTAAATAAATAAATACTGTCTTTAAAAAAATCACCTTCTCAAGAATTCATTCC
>NW_015215794.1:0-4153 GCF_001447785.1 Gekko japonicus | reverse complement strand
CTGGCAACCTTGGTGTGTGTGTGTGTGTGGCACAGGCCCTCAGTGAGAACAGAGATTAAGCTGCACAAATCATTTGGTTGCAGTAGACAAGAGCAAAATATGTGGCAGGTACCTGAAGAAGTGAGCCGTGACTCATGAAAGCTCCTACTATCCTGCCACCAATGTTCCCTCTAAGCTGTAGAGTCTTGTGAGCAAAAATTCCACTTTGTGGGCTCCTGGCATTAAAGCTATGAGCAGTGATTTGGCTGCTGCATCAATCAGTTTGCTCTGGAGCCCCGTCCTTCCTGAGCGGAGACAAAAATGTGTGAGCCGGAGGTTTGAAAACTGTGAGCTAGCTCACACTAACTCAGCTTAGAGGGAACACTGCCTGCCACATGTTTTGCTAGTCTTGAAGGTGCTCCTGGACTCTTGCTCTTGTCTGCCGCTACAGACGGACTCACGTGGCTATGTGGCTACTCACCTTGGAATTATTTGGCTGTGTGGGATTTTCAGGACCTCTCTCTGGAAGTGGGGCATAAACATGTATAAGCCCTGGATATCTGCAAATGCTATATTGACATAGCCGTTCTAGCCATTAGAGGGTTTCTTTTCTGAGTGAGCGCGTGCACCTATCGAGGGCCCTGTCCTCCTTGGAAGCCCTAGTGAGGTGAGGAAGCAAAGGAGTTCTCTCTGTGCAACTGTGGAGGTTTCAAAGGGGGGGGGGGAAACAGCTCATTTGGACATTAATTCAGAGAGCTTAAAGTCTCCTATTGTGTTGGAGGCCATGGCAGGCCCGGTCTCCACAGCAACTGCTGGTGTACACAATAGGGCCCCCCATGCATTGGGAGGGGGAAAAGGAATAAATGAATTGGGTAGAGAATTTGGGCCGGCTGTCTTGAACCTGGTTTTTCCCTTTGCGCTTCCGGACGGATTTGGCAATAAGCCAGGGCCCAGGCTGTCTGCAGCGCTTCAGGAGAACACCTGAGTGGCTGGCGGCCGGTGGTGGGTCATGGACCTCAGTG
Source organism: Gekko japonicus (assembly GCF_001447785.1). Lineage (NCBI taxonomy): Eukaryota > Metazoa > Chordata > Lepidosauria > Squamata > Gekkonidae > Gekko > Gekko japonicus. The sequence goes on along the minus strand of NW_015215794.1, from coordinate 3,152 downwards.
TTCCCTCTAAGCTGAGTCGGTGTGAGCCAGCTCACAGCTTTTCAGCCTCCGGCTCACACGTTTTTGTCTCGGCTCAGGAAGGATGGGGCTCCAGAGCAAACGGATTGATGCAGCAGCCAAATCGCTCGCTTGCAACGTTAATGCCCAGGAGCTCACAGAGCAGAATTTTTGCTCACAGGACTCCACAGCTTAGAAGGGAGCCTTGGTCATGGTAGGCAGCTTCAGCTGCAACACTTTCCGCTTGGCTCTCCCTTACTTGTTTTAGCCTTCTAACCACCACCCGGTGAGGTAGGGGTGCCAGTCTCCAGGTGGGGCCTGGGGACCCCCTGGAATCACAGCCCATCTCCAGACGACAGAGATCAGCTCCCCTGGAGAAAATGGCTGCTTTGGAGGGTGGACTCCAGTGTTCCCTCTAAGCTGAGTGAGTGTGAGCCAGCTCACAGTTTTTTAGCCTCCGGCTCACACCTTTTTGTCTCGGCTCAGGAAGGGATGGGGCTCCAGGGCAAGCTAATTTATGCAGCAGCCAAATGGCTCGCTCACAACTTTAATGCCAGGAGCTCACAAAGTAGAATTCTTGCTCACAGGACTCCACAGCTTAGAGGGAGCATTGGTGGACTCTCTGGCATGGTACCCCACTGAGGTCCCTGTCCTCCCCAGGCTCCATCCGGTGGCCAGGGGGGGACCTGGCGACCCTACGGTGAGGCAGAGTCCCAAGCCTGCCCAGCAGACTTAATAGAAGTATGGGATTTGAGCGGGGGTCTCGCTGGTTCTGGTTTGACACTTGAGCCGCTCCACTATACTGGCTCTTGCCTTTATGGGAAATACATCAGAGGAAAACTTCATTTTCGAGTGAACGGTTAAAGCGCTTAGGGCTCTTTAGCTTGGAGAAACGACGACTGAGGGGTGACATGATTGAGGTTTATAAGATTATGCATGGGAAAGAGCAGGTGGAGAAAGAGGTACTTTTCTCCCTTTCTCACAATACAAGAACTCGTGGGCACTCCATGAAATTGCTGAGCGGTCGGGTTAGAACGGATAAAAGGAAGTCCTTCTTCACCCAAAGAGTGATTAACACTTGGAATTCACTGCCACAGGAAGCGGTGGCGGCTACAAGCATGGACGGCTTCAAAAGGGAATTAGATAAGCATATGGAGCAGAGGTCCCTCAGTGGCTATGAGCCACAAGGTATAGATAGGGGCTCTGGGGCAAGGGATGCTCTGTCTTCTTGGTGCTGGGGGGGGGGGGCAACAGTGGGAGGGCTTCTAATGTCCTGGCCCCACTGCTGGACCTCCTGATGGCACCTGGTGTTTTTGGCCACTGTGTGACAGAGTGTTGGACTAGATGGGCCTTTGGCCTGATCCAACATTGGCCTCTCTCTTATGTTCTTATGAACCAAAAGGCCACCCATTGCACAGTGGTGGCAGGGTGTGTGTTGTTGTGGGTTTTTTGGTTATATATCTTTCTAAATCTCTTCCTCCTTCAGGGTGGCCTGCCCGCTGCTCTCTTCCTCCATTTCAGTCTCACAGCAACCCTGTGGGGTAGGTGAGGCGGAGAGAGAAAGACTGGCCCAACCGGAACGTTTTGTGACCGCTGAGTTTGCCGGTCAGTCTGCCATGTTGATTTGAAACGAGTGCTACCCCATTGGATTGTGGGCCGGCATGGGTCCCCTGACCCCGATAGGCCGGTCTCGTCCAGCCTCGGAAGCTAAGCAGGGTCGGCTCTAGCGAGTGTTTGGCTGAGAGTCCTCCAAGGAATGCCAGGGTCCTGACGCAGAGGCAGGCGATGGCAAACCAGCTCTGTTCCTCTCTTGCCTCAAAAACCTTACAGGGGTGCCAGAAGTCGGCTGTGAACCGACGGGCTCTCACTGGTCTCCTCTCGAGCACAGCATTTGACAAAACCCCCCATTTTGGAGGCCAGTCGTCCGGCACCTTGCCCTAAAGCCTGACTAAAAATCGCAGGACTTGTTTACAGGGGATGTAAAGCCTGACTAAAAATCGCAGGACTTGTAGTTTACAGGGGATAAAGTGCAAACCCTAGTTTGGCCTTGGATGCAACAGCAGGCTCAGGGTTGCCACCGGAAGGGCAGGGCATGTGCCCGAGGCTCCCTTCCCCTGCTGCTGTCTGAACAGTGGCGTTCTGGGTCCCTATTTCAGATCAGTCGGAAGAACCCAAAGCAAAAGTGCTTCCTGACGATAAGTAAGACCAGCGGCTTTAAAGCGCCTCCCGGAGTACGGCTTGTGTGTTTGGATGAATGGCCCCGCTGCTTTCTTGCAGGAGAGCTCGCAGTGCTGGGCTACTGAACTCAAGCTTGTGTTTCAGCATCAGACTGTCATGTGCTCGGCGATCCCGATAGGATGGGTTCCTCCCTCTACAGGGGGAAGCGATGTGGGCGAAAAGAGCTTTTCCCGGAGTGAACCCCCGTCCCTCCCTCTGTGTGGAAACCCAGTTGACTGTGAAGAGATTTATTGCTATGGAGAAATAGCCTGGGTGCCATGGGAAATCCTTAAACGATTTTGACAGGGCAGGGGACAGGCCTGTTTTGAGATGGAGTTGGCTTCCAATCCTAATGATTTTCCCCCCCCTCCCGTACATTTTCAGTGGTGCCTGTGGTCGGCTGTCAGGTGTGTGGGTGGGGAGCGGTGTTCCCTCTAAGCTGAGCGAGTGTGACCCAGCTCACAGTTTTTCAGACTCCGGCTCACACATTTTTGTTTTGGCTCAGGAAGGACGGGGCTCCAGAGCAAACTAATTTATGCAGCAGCCAAATCGCTCACTCACGACTTTAATGCCAGGAGCTCGCAAAGTAGAATTTTTGCTCACAAGACTCCACATCTTAGAGAGAGCATTGCAATAGCAAAATTCCCTCTAAGCTGAGTAAGTGTGATCCGGCTCACAGTTTTTCAGACTCCGGCTCACACATTTTTGTTTTGGCTCAGGAAGGACGGGGCTCCAGAGCAAACTAATTTATGCAGCAGCCAAATCGCTCACTCACGACTTTAATGCCAGGAGCTCGCAAAGTAGGATTTTTGCTCATAAGACTCCACAGCTTAGAGGGAGCATTGGTGGGCGGGTAGTTAATAACGCTGAATGTCATCTATAATGTTTTCCATAAAACTATAACGTTTTCCTGGAGACCAAGTCCTGTGAGGAAAGGT
>NW_015215793.1:0-3592 GCF_001447785.1 Gekko japonicus | reverse complement strand
CCAGCTGAAATCCTTCTAAACTGGAGACTCCAGGGATTCAACCTGGACCTTAACGCAGACAACGCATGTGATCTATCACTGAGACTTGGCCCAGTTTCATAGCTCTCTAATAATTCTTCTCTGGGTGTGAAAAATGCTGCTGGCCCTGCCCAGCCTGTATAACCAGCTGCTAGGTCAAGGTAGAAGGGAAGAAGCCATCCCAGGCCAACTAGGCCTGCGTCTTAGGCGAATCTGTCCGAGGTAGGGAAGGCTTGAAGAGGACTTCATGCCACGTGCAAAGGGAAGCCACCAGAAATAAGCGTCAGCCTCTCCAGAACACAAAGAAAGTCTCTCCCTGGCCTAGGAGCTCTAGAAGTTGGTTTCCTTCTCTGTAGTGATGAGCACTTCCTTGGCTGGGCTCTGGCATCCCGGCGTGAAGTGTTCCCACCGTCCCGATGAGTCAGTCAAGTGCTTCTTTGGTTGGGGCAGGTCCTCTGCTGGAGCAGTGAGCTGGCGTAAGCGCTGCAAAAAAACAAACCAACGCAGAGAGGGTCTCTGTTAATTAAAACATTCAACAAACCGATACCCAATAGCAATCCAACGTCATTTGCTGTGGGCAAAGGCATTGCAAGCACCCATTCGTCCCACTTCCTAATGCGTGCTTCCTGGGACACACATGCAAACGGAGCAGCAGGGCAATGGCTCACCCCTGCCATCTATCAGCCAGGTCGACGTCACGCCTCCTCTGCCTCTAGGCTCACTTCAAGTTGACACGCTGCAGCGTGCCGTAAGAGCCCAGCAGTTTTTATAGACGAACGGATAGATGTTAGAATGCATGATCAGGAAGAACAACCAAACTTCTTGTGGCACCTTAAAAACTAACAAATATATTGTGGCGGGAGGTCGATGTGGACCATGTCTGTCATTTCAGTATGTTATCAGTCCCTAAGCAAAAGAATAAGTGGACATAAATCTGACATTAGAAGAAGAAGAGGAGGAGATTGGATTTATACCCCGCCCTTCACCACCCAAAGGTGTCTCAGAGCAGCTTACAAACTCTTTTCCCTTCCCCTCCCCACAGCAGACACCCTGTGAGGTAGGTGGGGCTCAGAGAGCTCTGACAGAAACGGCTCTTTTTCAAGAACAGCTCTTATCAGAGCTATGGCTTGCCCAAGGTCATCCAGCAGGTGCAAGTGGAGGAGTGGGGAATCAAACCCGGTTGTCCCAGATTAGAGTCCGCGCACTTAACCACCACACCAAACTGGCTCTCTAAGGCTGCGATCACACACACTAAATAATCCACTTTCAATGCACTTTCCAACTGGATTTTACTGTGTGAACTGGCAAAATCCAGTTGGAAGGTGCACTGAAAGTGGATTGAAACTGCATTGTTTAGCGTGTGTGATCGCAGCCTCAAAGCCACAGCCCTCAAAAACCACTGGGAGAACATTTTAATCTTGACATAAATCTGACATTAAAAACCACAGCCCTCAAAAACCAGTGGGAGAACATTTTAATCTTCTACGTCATTCCATTCTGGACCTATGAGTGGCAGTCCTCAAACAAAGAATCGTCAAGGGGTAATTACAACACGAGATTGCTGAATGTGAGAGTGTGGTCACACAGCAAGCTTATCACGATTTGTCCCTGCTGTACATTTGATCAGGGATATTTTTGCAGATTGGGATGAACACACATCCCTCCCTGAACCACTTGGATCGCACAATGAGACTCCAGGCACCATCCAGATAGCCGCGCTGCCCAAGTGGTGGCACAGCATGAGTTTTTAAAAAATTTCTTTGCGCATGCACATATGCATATGGCCAAATCACCGCTCCTGCTTTTTGCAGTGGACAGTGGACAAACATGCACTATCAACGTACAACATACATAGACGTACTGATGTCTATATATGGGTGCTTGAATGTTCATCCATATTCAGTGCAGGACTGCTCATGCGCACAATGGCGAAAGCTGGGGGGGGGGATCAGTGTGAGAGGGAAGTTCAGACAACATAATCGCAATCATAGTGAGAGATGGCTGTCCGGACTGGCAAAATTGCGGATTCACGGCGCAAATGTACAGAAAGTACTTGATTTCCCAGGTGTCGGAAAACCTGGTAGAAAACCGGGAGGACTGCGATAGTGAGCCCACTTCGATATAGGAGACGGTTGCGGCCGTCTGATCAGCAGTTTTAAATGCGACAGAGAACAGTGGTGAAACCCGATCAAAATGACCATGTGACCACGGCCTAAGACATCAAGGACGGAAGTGAATTCCCTTCCTGCCAAAGTCCGCACCGATCTCGTTCACAAAAGGTCCATCTCAAATTAATACTGGGAGGAGAACTGGGGGGCGGGGAGAGAATCACCTTGAGAAAAACAAAAACCCGCAATTGTTTCCCCAGATTGGTGACTTTAAAAAGCTCCCTTCCTATCAACCAACCAGCCAAGTGGGTCAAAGAAGGGGTCCGTATTTAATAATGCAATTTATATTCCACTCTCCGCATAAACCATTGTAAAGGCACGCTAATGTAAAAATACATCTGGCTTGTCAATAGTTTATCTTCTGGATCTGCATCTAAATCCCTGGGCCTTCTTGACTTATGGCCATTCCGACGTCTAATGAATAAAAAGGTGCAAATTATGGGCCTGGCTTTAATGCTCATCATAAAAATCCAATGATAGTTGCCAAAGCCACATCCTCCGGCCCACGGTGCAACAAGAGCCGGCGATAAATACCTTCTGACTGGGATACAAAGACTCAGAGATCTCTATTCCTACTCGTATCTGACAAAGGGAGCTTTGGCTCTCGAAAGCTCATACTGTGAAACTGTTGTTGGTCTCTAAGGCGCTATTGGACTCGAATCTAAATGTCAGAAATGTGGCCAGTGCTGACATTTACCAGAAAGATTTGAACACATCCAAACGGAAATGACAGAAATTTTAGCACAGCCCATCAAGTGCCTTTGGTAAATCTCCAAATAATCATCACAACCAAGGACAGGATAATGGTACAGAAACCAAAAAGAAGGCCGATTTCTCACATTGCTCGAGTGCCATTCAGTGTTCCCTCTGAGCTGAGTTAGTGTGAGCCAGCTCACAGTTCTTTAGCCTCTGGCTCACACGTATTTGTCTCAGCTCAGGAAGGATGTCTCCAGAGCAAACTAATTTATGCAGTAGCCAAATCGCTCGCTCACAACGTTAATGTCCGTAGCTCACAAAGTAGAACTTTTGCTCACAAGACTCCACAGCTTAGAGGGAACATTGGTGCCATTGCCCACCTCCACATCGCAACTCTGGGCTTCCTTGGTGGTCTCCCACCCAAGTACTAACCACGGCCAACCCTGCTTAGCTTTGGAGGTCTGATGAGATCAGGCTAGCCTGGGCAGAGTTACAAGTGTAAGCACAGTTATACCTTCCTAAGCCTACCGACTCCAGTCAGTGTACTGCAGTAGTTCTCAAACTGTGGGTCACGACCCAAAACTGGGATGTAACTCACTCTTGCAGGTGTGCCTTGAGGCCAAGAGGGAGGCGGTGCAACAGGGTGAACTGGGAGAGGAGAGACTCTGAAAAATTTGCTGGCAAATTTCTGTTTGCCTTTGAATAATAGC
>NW_015215792.1:0-4151 GCF_001447785.1 Gekko japonicus | reverse complement strand
ACTGTTCTTTTCACAAATTGTTCAAGCTGGCTTTCCAAATGATAAAAACAGTAATATACAGAAAGCAACAACATAAAAAGTTTAATGTTAAAATGCCCAATGGGGAATCTAAAAGATAGTAATTTGTAAAACTATCAGCATGTTTCTAAAAGCAAAGCAGTGTCTAAAACAGCTCATATGTCATGCCTGTACCTGACCCGGTGCCTGGGAGCTCTGAAACTGAGGACTCCGTGCCTTTAACATCATCAGAAGAACAAGAGTCCTCACCAAACCTAAGTGCCAGGGAGGATGAACGCCAAACCCCAGGACAGTTTGCACCTGAAGCCAATCGGGCAGTGCCTGGCCCCAGCAACACGCCACCCGATTCTCCGCCACCTGTCGACCGGCTGAGGAATCAGAGACACCGGGATTTGGCAACCAGGCGCAAGGAGACATGCTTGCTGTGGTTGGCGATCATTAAGCCCAGATTACTAACAGAATCAAGGACTTCATGAAGCCGTGCTAATGAGATAACGACCCAGCACGCTATTTGAACAGACCGCTGGCTGCTAGCAAACTGTGCTGGCAAACTTGTCCATTGGACCAGAAGCTCTGCACCTCTGACTCTGTTTGGCTCCTGACTGATTTCCTGGTTCCTGACTCCAGTCCGCGTTTTGACGACCCCTCTGGCTCTCGATCCTCGGCTACGCACCCTGACTTCGATACTGGCTTGTTTGGACTCTGACCATTGGTAACGTTTGACTATGGCTTTGCTTTTTGTAACTGGGACTTTTTCTTGGACTCTTTTGATCTCTCTGGCTTGACTCTTGGACTGGACTGTAAACTCTCCCTCTCTGCCTTGCCCCACTGGCCCTGTTGTGACATCATAGCAATATGAGTCCAACCACAAAACAGAACAACAATAACAAATTGTTTCAGAGAGTAGCTGTGTTGGCCTGCAATAGAAGATCTAGATTCAAATCTACTTAGAGAGCAATAAGATTTTCAAGGTATGAGCTTTAAAGAGTCAGAGTTCCCTTTGTCAGAGACGAAGGGAGTTTGATTCTCAAAAGCTCATTCCCCAAAAATCTTAATGCCGTCTAAGGTGTTAGTGGACTCGAAACTAACAAGGGGATTTAAACATGCCCAGGCAAACAGGAAATATTAGACCTGGCACCAATCCTGTTGATTCCTCATTGTTGTCTTTAAAAGGCTGTATGATTTGGTTCTGAGTTCTCCTGGCTCTCTTGCAAACGTCTCTCCCCAAAATGTACTTCTCTTGATTGATTCTATAGCAAAGCCCCCCCCAAATTGTGGACCTTAAAAAATTATAGATTAGTTATCTTCTAGACAACACAGAACAACCATAGATTTCATATTAGATGCTGCCAAAACGGTCGTGGCGTCATGAACCAAAACCACCAAGCATTGAGGTTTGGTTTAAGAAACTATGGTCACACTATCGTATGGACTTGGTCACAAATAAACCCCAATGCTCAATCATCATTACACTCCTCTTTTACTGGAAAAGGGTTTCCTGTGTTAGATTACCTATCTCAACAACAGTTTATCTCCTCAGAATGGTCACAATTCCACAAATGGGTTTGAGATTTTGTTCTGGAATCCTCCATTTCATTAGTCATCGTAATTGATTTACTTACTAGCAACACATCAAGTTTGTTTGTTTTTTGTTGTTATTGTTGTTTTGTTAAGCCACTGTTTAGCTCATTGTTAAGATATAGATTTCATACAATGCTGAACTTTGTGTGATGGTACGAATACTTAGTTCACCTAAGTTTATCGGTTTTGTGATATTCAATTTACTCTGCTGTGCTTTTTGCACTCTGTTAAAGTATTGTAATTATACGTCATAAAAAAGTTAATAAAATGTTTATAACAAAAATATATATTTAGGCTCCGGTCACACGGGCAGAAAACTGTGGGGGGGAGCGTGGCTGTTTGCCCCGGGGCAAACTAACGTGGGGTTAAGGGATCAGACCTCCCCTGGAGGTTCCGTGGAGGTTCCGTGGGAAGGGAGAGGTGCTGATCACAGGACGATCCTGCGCGCAACAAAGAAGCACACGGTGCGGCAAACGGGTGTGTTTTTTTCGTGTACACCATGACTGCGCATGCTCCATTGGGTGCTTGTGCGCATCCATGGAGACTTGGGGGAAAAAAAACCTTGTTTGCAAGGGGACATGGGTGGGCGCCGGATGCCTCCGGAAACGCAATTAGTCGCCCACCCTTGCCCCGCAGTTTCCGGAAACTAGTACCTCCGAGGTACTAGTTTTTTGCAGCGCGGTTTTGGTGGGAAGCCTTGGTTGAGCCACGGAAGCACTACGCTTCCCAGATGTGCCGGTAAGATCGTGCCCGGAAACTCCGCCTGACTTCTGTCTCTCTAGCGTGGCTAATGTTCCGTGTGACTACAGCCATAGATTCAGTAAGGCTCACAAGATTTTTTTTGGGGGGGGAATCTATAGAGAGGTTAATATGTTTAAAAAAATGTCTTGGATCCTAAGCAACACAGGTGGAGTCACTAGAGGAAGTTGAGTGGGCTCTGGGGGACGGCAGAGGATAGTAGGGCCTGGCATGATGTGGTCCACGGGGTCATGAAGAGTTGGACTTGACTGTGCAACTGAACAACAACAACCAAATTCATGTTTGGCTATTATAGTGTCTGTGGAGAAATTCTTCCCTCCCTAGAGATCACATCTATATTGTGATAATTGGGTCTGCACTTTACCTATGCTCCAGGAGCCTTGGTGCAAATTTGTAGTAGGCAAGAAGAAAGAGTGCAAGGGACAAGTCAATCTCCAAACACAAAGCACTCTGGTGCTTAGAGATGCACATGGCTCTGGACGGAGTGAGACAAAAAGTTGACCAGCTAGATTGTCACACCTAAGTGATGGCGCCTAGGAAAGCCAGAAGACTAGATCATATTTTTTCCTTTTGGATCAGGAAGATTGGGAATGATTCCAGAGGGCGATGTCCCAAGATAAGCTACAGATTCTCTAGACATGGGGGGAAAGCTCTCTTATCTCTTTTTAGCTTTTGGTTTCTTATCCACGGATGCCTTGTTCCTAGCGTGGCCAAGAACTCTACTCTATGCCTTTCCACTCCTAACTCTAATTCCCAGAGTGGTACAGCAGGCAATAGATTAAAGAGCAGATGTTATTCTGATAGCTCCCTTCTGGCCACAGAGGGTGTTGTTCCAGGATCTCATGAGCCTCTCGAGACGGGACCTTCTGTCTCAGGAGATGACCGTTCATCTGCGACCAGACATGCTACAACTCGCAGCGTGGAGGTTGAGAGGAGACAGTTAGAAGCTCTGGGATATGAGACAGAGGTGGTTTCCATGCTCTTGGCACCCAGAAAGTCATCTATAACCAAGATATATGATAGATCTTGACAAACATCTTCTAACTGGTGCTGGGAGCAGGGGTCGGACCCGATGGGGGTATGGCTTTTCTTCAACAGGATCCGAGTAAAGGGTTGAGTACTAGTTCTCTAATGCGACAGGTAATGGCCTGTTGGAGGGGCTAGGAAAGGTAGGTTGGAGGGGCTAGGAAAGGTAGGTTTTTCCCCATCACCCACACATATGGCGGTTTTTGAGGGGGCCCTCCCTCCTCAATCCACCACAGTTACACAGGTTCTCCGCATGGAATTTAAATGCAGTGCTATGAGCACTGTGCAAGGAGCCATTTGAACCAATGGCAACATGTCCCATGAAAGACATTACTCTGTAAACAATTTCTTAGTGGGGATCTTTTCAGCGTGTAGGTTTTTGGAGCTGAGAGTTTGTCGGTACACACAGATTTATGTACCTTCTACAACTACAGGGTTGTCCTCAGACCAGCCCCAGCGTTCATCCCCAAAGTTACTTCCCGGTTCGATAGATCAGAGGATATGGTACTTCCCTCCTTTCTTCAAACCCTGCCCATGAGATGGTGAGGGTCTGGCATTGTCTAGACGTGCGTACGGCTTTGAGTTTTCTATATGGACAAGACAGGGGGTTGAGAAAGACTGAGTCCTTGTTCGTGTATATTAGTCAGTTGTCCCTGGGAAGGAGTGTCTCCACTTCTGCCCTGAGCAGGTGGATAAGGATCAGTCAGGCATACAAGTTGTAGGGGTTGGTACCTCCAACAGGGGTCACAGGGCACTCTATGGGGGGC